>NW_024751490.1:12500-14970 GCF_018991925.1 Homarus americanus
AATCAATAATAATAATAACATACAACACTCAATAATAACACCAATAATAATAACATACAACACCACACACTAATAATAATAATAACATAATAAATAATAATAATAATAATAACATACAACACTAATAATAATAATAATAATAATAACAGAATAATCAATAATAATAATAACAATAATAAAATAACTAATAATAATAATAACAATAATAAATAACAATAATAATAAAAACACACACAACAAACACACAACAACAAACACACAACAACAATAATAATACAATAATATAATAACAATACAATAATAATAATAACATAATAACACCAATAATAATAATAACATAATAACACCAACAATAATAATAATAGGTAATAACACCACACACACAATAACAGGTAATAACACCTACAATAACACACACACAATAACAGGTAATAACACTAATAATAATAATAACAGGTACAACATTCAACAATAATAATAACAGGTAACACCAATAATACACACAGGTAATAAATACTCAATAATAACACTAATAATAATAATAACAGGTAATAAATACCAATAATAACAGGTGGCTAACACTAATAATAATAATAACAGGTAATAACACCAATAATAATAATAACAGGTAATAATACCAATAATAACAATTCAACAATAACAGGTAACAACAGGCAATAACAATTCAATAATAATAATAACAGGTAATAAATAAGGTAATAACACTCAATAATAATAATAACAGGCATGTAACACCAATAATAATAATAATAACAGGTAATAACACTAATAATAACACCAATAATAATAATAACAGGTAATAACACCAATAATAATAATAACAGGTAATAACACCAACAATAATAATAACAGGTAATAAATAATTAACATTAATAATAACAGGTAATAACACTAATAATAACACACACACATAACAGGTAATAACACCAATAATACACAACAGGTATAACACTAATAATACATAACAGGTACACAATACTCCACACACATAACAGGTAATAACACTAATAAAAATAACAGGTACAAATAACAATAATAACACACAATAATAAAATGCAATAACATCAACAACTAATAATAATAATAACAGGTACAACAGGTAATAACACCAATATAACAAAAATAACAGGAACAACACCAATAATAATAATAACAGGCAATAACAACAGGAACAACACCAATAATACACAATAACAACACCAACAATAATAATAACAGGCATGTAAACACCAATAATACAATAACAGAATAATAACAGGTACAAACAATTCACAATAACAGGTAACACCAATAATAACAACAGGTAAAAACAGGTAATAACACCAACAATAACAGGTAATAACACCAATACAATAATAACAGGTAATAGAAAGGCAAGCTGGCAAGTCTTTCAGCGACAAAGAAGCCCTGCTCTCAACACTTACAGCGATTGGCTGTTGTAAATGTGTCCGATTTCGTTCTCATGATGTATTTATAAATGAGTTTATTCATAATGACCGTTTTTGACGAGAAAGATATTTAGCTAAATTATTTAGATACACACAACTCATTATTAGCGGAAACATTCACAAAACTACATTTTAAACTATATCTTAAATAAACCTTTATTGATACCATTTTAAATTATATTCTTTAAATAAACCTTTATTGATACCATTTTTAAATTATATCTTTTAAATAAAACTTTATGATACCATTTTTAAACTATATCTTTAAATAAACCTTATTGATACCATTTTTAAAACTATATTTTTAAATAAATCTTAAGATACCATTTTTAAACTATATTTTAAATAAAACCTGCTGATACCATTTAAATTATATTTTTAAATATACTCTTTATGATACTATTTAAAATTATATCTTTAAATAAAACTTTAAGATACCTACTTTTTAAACTATATAAACAAACTTTAAGGATACCATTTTTAAACTATATTTTAAATAAACTTTAATAATTACTTAAAACTATATCTTAAAACCTTTATTGATACCATTTTAAAACTATATCTTAAATAAAGGATGATACCATTTTTAAACTATATCTTAAATAAACTCACATGATACTATTTTAAAACTATATTTTAACAAACCTTATTGACAATATTTTAAACTATATCTAAATAAACTTTATGATATTTTATTAAACTATACTAAATAAACCCTATACGACACTATTTTTAAATATATCTTTAAATAAACCTTTATTGATAAATTATTTTAAACTATATCTAAAATAAAACTCTTTATTGGATAACCATTTTTAAACATATCTTTAAATAAAACTTTACTGATACCTCATTTTAAACTATATTTTAAATACAACCCTTGTAGACACCATTTTTAAACTCATATCTTAAATAAACCTTTATTGATACCATTTTTAAATTACCTTTTAAATAAACCTTTATTGATGTACCACGAAGCAATACGTAACCGAACCAGCTAG
>NW_024751491.1:0-32572 GCF_018991925.1 Homarus americanus
TGTACCTGGGAGTGTCTGGGGTGTACCTGGAAGTGTCAGAGGTGTACCTGGAGTGTCAGGCGTGTAACAGGGAGTGTCAGTGGCCTGGGAGTGTCAGCGGTGTGCCTGGGAGTGTCAGAGCTGTACCTGGGAGTGTCAGAGGTGTACCAGGGATGTCAGTGGAGTACCTGGCAGTGTCAGAGTGTGCCTGGGAGTGTCAGAGGTATATCTGGGAGTGTCAGAGGTGTACCTGGGAGTGTCAAGTGGTACCTGGGAGTGTCAGGTGTACCTGGGAGTGTCAGAGGTATACCTGGGAGTATCAGAGGTGTGCCTGGGAGTGTCAGAGGTGTACCTGGGAGTGTCAGAGGTGTACCTGGGAGTGTCGGACGTGTGCCTGGGAGTGTCAGAGGTGTACCAGGGAATGTCAGTGGAGTACCTGGCAGTATGAGAGGTGCAGCGGAGTGTCAGAGGTATACCTGGGAGTGTCAGAGGAGGTGTACCCTGGTGTCAGAGGTGTACCTGGGGTGTCAGAGGTGTGCGTGGGGGTGTCGGGTGTGCCTTGGGTGTGAGAAGTGTACCTGGGGGGTCGGAGGTGTTCCTGGGATGTCAGGAGGTGCCTGGTGTCAGTGGTGTACCTGGAGTGTCAGGGTGTACCACGGAATGTCAGTGGAGTACCTGGGAGTGTTAGAGGTGTACCTGGGATGTCAGAGGTGTACCTGGGGTGTCAGAGGTGTACCTGGGAGTGTCAGAAGTGTACCTGGGGTGTCAGAGGTGTGACCAGTGTCGGAGGTGTGCCTGGGAGTGTGAGAAGTGTACCTGGAGTGTCTGAGGGTGTACCTGGCAGTGTCCGCGGTGTACCTGGGAGTGTCAGCGGTGTACCTGGGGTTGTTGGTGTATCAGGGGGTGACAGAAGTGCCTAGAAATGTCAGAGGTGTACCTAGGAGTGTGAGAAGTGTACCTGGGAGTGTCTGGGGTGTACCTGTGAGTGTCAGAGGTGTGCCTGGGAGTGTCAGGGTGTACCAGGAGTGTCAGTGGAGTACCTGGGAGGTCAGAGGTGTACCTGGGAGGTCGAGGTGTGCCTGGAGTGTCAAAGGTGCACTTGATTGTCAGAGGTGCACTTGAGTGTCTGAGGTGTACCTGGGAGTGTCTGAGGTGTACCTGGCAGTGTTCGAGGGGTGTACCTGGCAGTGTCTGGAGGTGTACCTGGCAGTGTCAGCGGGGTACCTGGGAGGTCAGAGGTATACCTGGGAGTGTCAGAGGTACCTGGAGTGTCAGAGGTGTACCTGGGAGAGTCAGAGGTGTATCCTGGATTGTCAGAGGTGTACCTGGAAGTGTCAGAGGTACCTGGGAGTGTCGGAGGTGTACCTGGGGAGTGTCAGAGGTGTACCTGGGAGTGTCGGAGGTGTACCTGGGAGTGTGAGAAGGTACCTAGGAGTGTCTGGGGGTGTACCTGGGAGTGTCAGAGGTGTACCTGGCAATGTCATCGGTGTACCTGGGAGGTGGGGCGGTGTACCTGGGAGTGTTAGAGGTGTATCAGGAGTGACAGAGGAGTACCTAGAAGTGTCAGAGGTGTACCTAGGAGTGTGAGAAGGTACCTGGAGTGTCTGGGGTGTACCTGGGAGGCAGAGGTACCTGGGAGTGGGAGAAGTACCTAGGAGTGTCTGGGGTGTACCTGGGAGTGTCAGAGGTGTACCTGGCAGTGTCAGCGGTTTACCTGGGAGTGTCAGCGGTGTACCTGGGAGTGTTAGAGGTATCAGGGAGTGACAGAGGAGTACCTAGAAGTGTCAGAGGTACCTAGGAGTGTGAGAAGGTACCTGGGAGTGTCTGGGGTGTACCTGGGAGTGTCAGAGGTGTACCTGGGAGTGTCAGGGGTGTACCAGGGAGGTCAGTGGAGCACGGGATTGTCAGAGGTGTACCTCGGAGTGTCAGAGGTGTGCCTGGGAGGTCAGGAGGTGCACTTGAAGTGTCAGAGGTGCACCTGGAGTGTCTGAGGTGTATATGGGAGTGTCTCAGGTGTACCTGGCAGTGTCTCAGGTGTACCTGGCAGTGTCTGAGGTGTACCTGGCTGTATGAAGCGGTGTACCTGGGAGGCTGGGGTGGTGTACCTGGGAGTGTAGGAGGTATCAGGAGTGACAGAGAGCACTGAAGTGTCATAGGTGTACCTAGGAGGTGTGAGAAGTGTACCTGGAGTGTCTGAGGTGTACCTGGCAGTGTCTGAGGGTGTACCTGGGAGTGTCTGAGGTGTACCTGGCAGTGTCAGCGGTGTACCAGGTAATGTCAGTGGAGTACCTGGCAGTGTCAGAGGTTTACCTGGGAGTGTCAGAGGTATACCTGGAGGTTAGGGAGGTGTACCTGGGAGTGTCAGAGGTGTACCTGGGAGTGTCAGAGGTGTACCCTGGATTGTCAGAGGTGTACCTGGAAGTGTCAGAGGTGTACCTGGGAATGTCGGAGGTGTACCTGGGAGTGTCAGAGGTGTACCTAGGAATGTCGGAGGTGTACCAGGGAATGTCAGTGGAGTACCTGGTGTCAGAGGTGCACTTGGGAGTGCTGGGGAGGTGCACCTTGAGTGTCTGAGGTGTACCTGGGAGTGTCTCAGGTGTACCTGGCAGTGTCTGAGGTGTACCTGGCAGTGTCTGAGGTGTACCTGGCAGTGTCAGGCGGTGTACCTGGGAGGCTGGAAGGTGTACCTGGGAGTGTTAGAGGTATCAGGGAGTGACAGAGGAGTACCTAGAAGTGTCATAGGTTTACATGGGAGTGTGAGAAGTGTACCTGGGAGTGTCTGGGGTGTACCTGGGAGGTCAGAGGTGTACCTGGGAGCACAGGCGTGTAAAGGGAGTGTCAGTGGAGTACCTGGGAGGCAGAGGTGTACCTGGGAGTGTCAGAGCTGTACCTGGGAGTGTCAGGAGGTGTATCTGGGAGTGTCGGACCTTTACCTGTGAGTGTCAGGAGGTGTACCAGGAATGTCAGTGAGGCCCAGCAGTGTCAGAGGTGTACCTGGGAGGTCAGGTATATCTGGGAGTGTCAGAGGTGTACCTGGGAGTGTCAGGAGGTGTACCTGGGAGGTCAGAGGTGTAGCCTGGAGTGTCAGAGGTGTACCTGGGAGGTCAGAGGTGTACCTGGGAGGTTGACGTACCTGGGAGTGTCAGAGGTGTACCAGGGAATGTCAGTGGAGTACCTGGCAGTATGAGAGGTGTACCTTGAGTGTCAGGAGGTATACCTGGAGTGTCAGAGGTGTACCTGGGAGGTCAGA
The DNA here is from genome assembly GCF_018991925.1 of Homarus americanus. NCBI lineage: Eukaryota > Metazoa > Arthropoda > Malacostraca > Decapoda > Nephropidae > Homarus > Homarus americanus. The sequence continues at coordinate 3,230 of NW_024751491.1, forward strand.
GGTACCTGGATTGTCAGAGGTACCCTGGGAGGTCAGAGGTGTACCTGGGAGTGTCAGAGGTGTACGTGGGAGTGTCTCAGGTGTACCTGGGAGGTGGAGAAGTGTACCTGGGAGGTCGGAGGTGTTCCTGGGAGTGTCGGAGGTGTACCTGGCAGTGTCAGCGGGTGTACCTGGGAGGTCAGAGATGTACCACGGAATGTCAGGGAGTACCTGGGAGTGTTAGGAGGTGTACCTGGGAGGTCAGAGGTACCTGGGAGGTCAGAGGTGTACCTGGGAGTGTCAGAAGTGTACCTGGAGGTCAGAGGTGTACCTGGGAGTGTCGAGGTGCACTGTGAGTGTGAGAAGGTACCTGGGAGTGTCTGAGGTGTACCTGGCAGTGTCAGCGGTGTACCTGGGAGGTTGGGTGGTGTACCTGGAGTTGTTAGAGGTGTATCAGGAGTGACAGAGGAGCACCTAGAAATGTCAGAGGTGTACCTAGGAGTGTGAGAAGTGTACCTGGGAGTGTCTGGGGTGTGCACCTGTGAGGTCAGGAGGTGTACCTGGGAGTGTCAGGGGTGTACCAGGAGTGTCAGTGGAGTACCTGGGAGGTCAGGGGTGTACCTGGGAGTGTCAGAGGTGTGCCTGGGAGTGTCAAAGGTGCACTTGGGATTGTCAGAGGTGCACCATGGAGTGTCTGAGGTGTACCTGGAGTGTCTGAGGTACCTGGCAGTGTCTGGAGGTGTACCTGGCAGGGTCTGAGGTGTACCTGGCAGGTCAGCGGGGTACCTGGGAGGTCAGAGGTGTACCTGGGAGTGTCAGAGGTGTACCTGGGAGGCCAGAGGTGTACCCTGGATTGTCAGAGGTGTACCTGGAAGTGTCAGAGGTGTACCTGGGAGTGTCGGAGGTGTACCTGGGAGGTCAGGAGGTGTACCTGGGAGTGTCGGAGGTGTACCTGGGAGTGTGAGAGAAGTGTACCCAGGAGTGTCTGGGGTGTACCTGGGAGGCCAGAGGTGTACCTGCAATGTCAGGGTGGACCTGGGAATGTCAGGGTACCTGGGAGTGTTAGGGAGGTATCAGGAGTGACAGAGGATACCTGGAAGTGTCAGGAGGTGTACCTAGGGAGGTGAGAAGTGTGCCTGGGGAGTGTCTGGGGTGTACCTGGGAGGTCAGAGGTGTACCTGGGAGGTCAGGGAGGTCAGTGGAGACCTGGGAGTGTCAGAGGTGTGCCTCGGAGGTCAGAGGTGTGCCTGGGAGTGTCAGAGGTGCACTTGAAGTGTCAGAGGGTGCACCTTGGAGGTCTGAGGTGTACCTGGGAGTGTCTCAGGTGTACCTGGCAGTGTCTGAGGTGTACCTGGCAGTGTCTGAGGTGTACCTGGCAGTGTCAGGGGTACCTAGGTCAGAGGTTACCTGGGAGTGTCAGGAGGTGTACCCTGGAGTGTCAGAGGTGTACCTGGGAGTGTCAGAGGGCACCTGGGAGTGTCGGAGGTACCTGGGAGTGTCAGAGGTGTACCTGGGAGGTCAGAGGTGTACCTGGGAGTGTCAGAGGTACCTAGGGAGTGTCTGGGGTACCTGGAGTGTCAGAGGTGTACCTGGGAGTGTCATGGTACCTGGGAGTGTCTGAGGTGTCTGAGCAGTGTCTGAGGTGTACCTGGCTGTATCAGCGGTGTACCTGGGAGTGTCAGCGGTGTACCTGGGAGTGTTAGAGGTGTATCAGGGAGTGACAGAGGAGTACCTAGAGTGTCAGAGGTGTACCTAGGAGTGGAGAAGTGTACCTGGGAGTGTCTGAGGTGTACCTGGCAGTGTCTGGAGGTGTACCTGGGAGTGTCTGAGGTGTACCTGGTGTGTGAGGCGGTGTACCAGGTAATGTCAGTGGAGTACCTGGCAGTGTCAGAGGTGTACCTGGGAGTGTCAGGAGGTATACCTGGGAGTGTCAGAGGTGTACCTGGGAGTGTCAGAGGTGTACCTGGGAGGTCAGAGGTGTACCTGGATTGTCAGGAGGTGTACCTGGAAGTGTCAGAGGTGTACCTGGGAGTGTCAGGAGGTGTACCTGGGAGTGTCAGAGGTGTACTGGGGAGTGTCAGAGGTGTACCTGGATTGCAGAGGTGTACCTGGAGTGTCAGAGGTGTACCTGGGAATGTCGGAGGTGTACCTGGGAGTGCTGGGAGGTGTACCTGGGAATGTCGGAGGTACCAGGAATGTCAGTGGAGTACCTGGCAGTGCAGAGGTGCACTTGGGAGTCAGAGGTGCACCTGGAGTGTCTGAGGTGTACCTGGGAGTGTCTCAGGTGTACCTGGCAGTGTCTGAGGTGTACCTGCAGTGTCTGAGGTGTACCTGGGAGTGTCAGCGGTGTACCTGGGAGTGTCAGTGGTGTACCTGGGAGACCAGGGAGTGACAGAGGAGTACCTAGAAGTGTCATAGGTGTACATAGGAGGTGAGAAGTGTACCTGGGAGTGTCTGGGTGTACCTGGAGTGTCGAGAGGTGTACCTGGGGGGTCAGGTGTAACAGGGAGTGTCAGTGTGGAGTACCTGGGAGTGTCAGAGGTGTACCTGGGAGCACAGAGGTGCATCTGGGAGTGTCGGAGGTACCTGGGAGTGTCAGAGGTGTACCAGGGAATGCAGGGGTGTACCTAGCAGTGTCAGAGGTGTACCTGGGAGTGTCAGAGGTGTACCTGGGAGGTCAGAGGTACCTGGGAGTGTCAGAGGTGTACCTGGGAGGTCAGAGGTGTACCTGGGAGTGTCGAGGTACCTGGGAGTATCAGAGGTACCTGGGAGTGTCAGGAGGTGTAGCCTGGGAGGTCAGAGGTGTACCTGGGAGGTCAGAGGTGTACCTGGAGGGTCGGACGTGTACCTGGGAGTGTCAGAGGTGTACCAGGAATGTCAGTGAGTACCTGGCAGGAGAGGTGTACCTGGGAGTGTCAGGGGGTATACCTGGGAGTGTCAGAGGTACCTGGGAGTGTCAGAGGTGTACCTGGATTGTCAGAGGTATCCCTGAGTGTCAGAGGTACCTGGGAGTGTCAGAGGTGCACGGGAGTGTCGGAGGTGTACTGGGAGGTGGAGAAGTGTACCTGGGAGTGTCGGAGGTGTTCCTGGAGGTCGGAGGTGTACCTGGCAGTGTCAGTGGTGTACCTGGGAGTGTCAGAGATGTTCCACGGAATGTCAGTGGAGTACCTGGGAGTGTCAGGAGGTGTACCTGGGAGTGTCAGAGGTGTACCTGGGAGTGTCAGAGGTGTACCTGGGAGTTGAAGTGTACCTGGGAGGTCAGAGGTGTACCTGGGAGTGTCGGAGGTACCTGCGAGTGTGAGAGGTACCTGAGAGTGTCTGAGGTACCTGGCAGTGTCTGGTGTACCTGGAGTGTCGGTGTACCTGGGAGTTGTTAGAGGTATATCTAGAGTGACAGAGGAGTACCTAGAAGTGTCGAGGTGTACCTAGGGAGTGTGGGAGAAGTGTACCTGGGAGTGTCTGGAGTTTTGGAGTGTCAGAGGTGTACCTGGGAGTGTCAGGGGTGTACCAGGGAGGTCAGTTGAGTACCTGAGTGTCAGTGGTACCTGGGAGTGTCAGAGGTGTGTCTGGGAGGTCGGGGACAGGCACTGGGATTGCCAGAGGAGCACCTTGGAGTGTCTGGAGGTGTACCTGGAGTGTCTGAGGTGTACCTGAGTGTCTGAGGTGTACCTGGCAGTGTCTGAGGTGTACCTGGCAGTGTCAGCGGGTACCTGGGAGTGTCAGAGGTATACCTGGGAGTGTCAGGGAGGTGTACCTGGGAGTGTCAGAGGTGCATGTGGGAGGTCGGAGGTGCCTGGGAGTATCAGAGGTGTACCTGGGAGTGTCAGAGGTGTACCCTGAGTGTCAGAGGTGTACCTGGGAGGTCAGAGGTGTACCTGGAGTATCAGAGGTGTACCTGGAGTGTCAGAGGTGTACCCTGGAGTGTCAGAGGTGCCTGGGAGTGTCAGAGGTGTACCTGGGAGGTCGGACGTACCTGGGAGGGTCAGAGGTGTACCAGGAATGTCAGTGAGCACTGGCAGCAAGGAGAGGTGTACCTTGGAGTGTCAGAGGTATACCTGGGAGGTCAGAGGTGCCCGAGTGTCAGAGGTGTACCTGATTGTCAGAGGTGTACCTGGGAGTGTCAGAGGTGTACCTGGGAGTGGCAGCGGTGTACCTGGGAGTGTCAGAGGTGTACCACGGAATGTCAGTGGAGTACCTGGGAGTGTTAGGAGGTGTACCTGGGTGCTGAAGTGTGCCCAGAGTGTCGGGAGGTGTACCTGGGAGTGCAGAGGAGGTACCTGGGAGTGTCAGAGGTGTACCTGGAGTGTCGGAGGTGTACCTGCGAGTGTGAGAAGTGTACCTGAGGAGTTCGAGGTACCTGGCAGTGTCAGCGGTGTACCGGGAGTGTCAGCGGTACCTGGGAGTTGTTAGGGTGTATCAGGGAGTGACAGAGGAGTACCTAGAAGTGTCAGAGGTGTACCTAGGGAGTGTGAGAAGTGTACCTGGGAGTGTCTGGGGTGCTGGGAGTGTCTGAGGTGTACCTGGCAGTGCTGAGGTGTACCTGGCAGTGTCTGGAGGTACCTGGCAGTGGAAGGGGTACCTGGGGAGTGTCAGAGGTATGCCTGGGAGTGTCAGGAGGTGGCCTTGGAGTGTCAGAGGTGTACCTGGGAGCAAGGAGGTGTACCCTGGATTGTCAGAGGTGTGCCTGGAGTGTCAGAGGTGTACCTGGGAGTGTGGGAGTGTACCTGGGAGTGTCAGAGGTGCTTGAGTGTCGGAGGTACTCTGAGTGGCATGGGGGTGTCTGTACCTGGGAGTGTCAGAGGTGTGCCTGGCAGTGTCAGTGGTGTACCTGGAGTGTCAGCGGTGTGTACCTGGGAGGTTAGAGGTGTATCAGAGTGACAGAGGAGTACCTAGAAGTGTCAGAGGTGTACCTAGGGAGTGTGAGAGAGTGTGCCTGGGAGTGCCTGGAGGTGAGCCTGGGAGTGTCGGGGTGGCACCAGGGAGTGTCAGGAGTACCTGGGAGTGTCAGAGGTGCCTGGGAGGTCAGAGGTGCACTTGGAAGTGTCAGAGGTGCACCTTGGAGTGTCTGAGGTGCCTGGGAGTGTCTCAGGTGTGCCTGGCAGTGTCTGGAGGTGTACCTGGCAGTGTCTAGGTGTGCCTGGTGTCAGCGGTGCATGTGAGTGTCAGCGGTACCTGAGTGTTAGAGGTGTATCAGGAGTGACAGAGAGTACCTAGAAGTGTCATAGGGTGTACCTAGGGAGTGTGAGAAGTGTACCTGGGAGTGTCTGTGGTGTTCCTGGGAGTGTCAGAGGTGTAACAGGGGTGTCAGTGGAGTACCTGGAGTGTCAGAGGTGTACCTGTGAGTGTCAGAGCTGTACCTGGGGTGTCAGAGGTGTATCTGGGAGTGTTGGACGTGTCCTGGGAGTGTCAGAGGTGTACCAGGGAATGTCAGTGGAGTACCTGGCAGTGTCAGAGGTGTACCTGGGGTGTCAGAGGTATATCTGGGAGTGTCAGAGGTGTACCTGGGAGTGTCGGAGGTGTACCTGGCAGTGTCAGCGGTGTACCTGGGAGTGTCAGAGGTGTGCCTGGGGAGTGTGTGGGGTGTACCTGGGTGTGAGGTGTGCCTGGGGCGTCTGAGGTGTACCTGGGGTGTCAGAGGTGTGCCTGTAGTGTCAGAGGTGTACCTGGGAGTGTCTGAGGTGTGCCTGGGAGTGTCAGGGGGAGAACCAGGGAGAGAGAAGAGGTGTACCTGGGAGTGTCAGAGGTGTGCCAAAGAGTGTGAAGTGTGCCTGGGGTCTGGGGTGTGCCTGTGAGTGTCTGAGGTGTGCCTGGAAGTGTCAAAGGTGTGCCTGGGGTCAGAGGGTGTACCTGGGGAGTGTCAGGGGAGAACCAGGGGAGTGAAAGAGGTGTGCCTGGGGAGTGTCAGAGGTGTGCCTTGGAGTGTCAGAGGTGTGCCTGGGAGTGTTAGAGGTGTATCAGGGAGTAACAGAGGAGTAGCTAGAAGTGTCAGAGGTGTGCCTAGGGTATGAGAAGTGTACCTGGGGAGTGTCTGGGTGTACCTGGGGAGTGTTAGAGTGCTGGGGTGTCAGCGGTGTACCAGGGAGTGTCAGCGGAGTACCTGGGAGTGTCAGAGTTGTACTTGAGTGTCAGAGGCTGTGCCTGGGAGTGTCAGAGGTGTGCAGGGTGTCAGGGTATGCCTGGGAGTGTCAGGTGTGCCTGGGGTGTGAGAAGTGTGCCTGGGGAGTGTCTGGGGTGTGCCTGGGGTGTCTGGGGTGTACCTGGGATTGTCAAGGTGTGCCTGGGGTGTCGGAGGTGCACATGGGTGTCAGAGGTGTACCTGGCAGTGTCAGCGGTGTGCCTGGGAGTGTCAGAGGTGTGCCTGGGAGTGTCTGAGGTGTACCTGGAGTGTCTGAGATGTGCCTGGGAGTGTCTGGGGTGTGCCTGGGGAGTGTAGAGATGCCAGGGAGTGTCACAGGAGTGCCTGGGAGTGTGGGGGTGTGCCTGGGGTGTGAGGAGGTGTGCCTAGGGCGTCTGAGGTGTGCCTGGGGTGTCAGAGGTGTGCCTGGGGTGTCTGGGGTGTGCCTGGGGAGTGTCTGAGGTGTGCCTGGGAGTGTCATGGGAGAACCAGGGGAGTGAAGAGGTGTGCCTGGGAGTGTCAGAGGTGTACCAAGGAGTGTGAGGTGTGCCTGGGAGTGTCAGAGGTGTGTGGGTGTCAGAGGTGTTCCTGGAGTGTCAGAGTGTGCCTGCGGGGTGAGAAATGTACCTGGGAGTGTGGGGTGTTCGTGGGAAAGTCGGAGGTGTACCTGGCAGTGTCAGCGGTGTGCCTGGGGTCAGAGGTGTGCCAGGAATGTCAGAGGTGTACCTGGGATTGTCAGAGGTGTGCCTGGAGTGTCGGTGTACTTGGGAGTGTCGGTGTGCCGTGGAGTGTGAGAAGTGTGTACCTAGGGTGTCAGAGGTGTGACCTGGGAGTGTCAGAGGTGTACCTGGATTGTCAGGAGTGTAACAGGGAGTGTCTGTGGTGCCTGGGAGTGTCAGAGGTGTGCCGGAGTGTCAGAGCTGTACCTGGGAGTGTCAGAGGTGTATCTGGGTGTCGGACGTGTGCACCGGAGTGTCAGAGGTGTGCCAGGGATGTCAGTGGTGCCTAGCAGTGTCAGGGTGTGCCTGGGGAGTGTCAGAGGTATGTCTGGGGTGTCAGGGTGTACCTGGGAGTGTCAGAGGTGTACCTGGGGAGTGTCAGAGGTGTGCCTGGGAGTGTGTCAGAGGTGTGTACCTGGGGGTATCAGGGTCTGGGAGTGTCAGAGGGTGCCCTGGAGTGTCAGAGGTGTGCCTGGGAGTGTCGAGGTGTGCCTGGGGTGTCGGACGTGTGCCTGGGGTGTCAGGGGTGTGCCAGGGAATGTCAGTGGAGTACCTGGCAGTATGAGAGGTGTACCTTGGGTGTCAGAGGTATTCCTGGGGTGTCAGGGGTGTACCTGGGAGTGTCAGAGGTGTATCTGGGAGTGTCGGACGTGTGCCTGGGAGTGTCAGAGGTGTGCCAGGGAATGTCAGTGGAGTACCTAGCAGTGTCAGAGGTGTACCTGGGAGTGTCAGAGGTATATCTGGGAGTGTCAGAGGTGTGCCTGGGAGTGTCAGAGGGGTTCTGGGAGTGTCAGAGGTGTGCCAGGGAGTGTCAGAGGTGTACCTGGGAGTATCAGAGGTGTACCTGGGAGTGTCAGAGGTGTATCCTGGAGTGTCAGAGGTGTACCTGGGAGTGTCAGGGTGTACCTGGGAGTGTCGGACGTGTGCCTGGGAGTGTCAGAGGTGTATCAGGGAATGTCAGTGGGAGTGCCTGGCAGTATGGGAGGTGTGCCTTGGAGTGTCAGAGGTATGCCTGGGGAGTGTCAGGAGTGTACCTGGGGAGTGTCAGAGGTGTACCTGGGATTGTCAGAGGTGTACCTGGGAGTGTCACAGGTGTGCCTGGGAGTGTCAGCGGTGTGCCTGGGGAGTGTCAGAGGTGTACAGGATGTCAGTGGAGTACCTGGGGAGTGTTAGAGGTGTGCCTGGGAGTGTCAGAAGTGTGCCTGGGAGTGTCAGAGGTGTGCCTGGGAGTGTCAGAGGTGTACCTGGGGAGTGTCAGAGGTGTGCCTGGGAGTGTCGGAGATGTACCTGCGAGTGTGAGAGTGTGCCTGAGGGGTGTCTGGTGTGCCTGGCAGTGTCAGCGGTGTGCCTGGGGAGTGTCAGCGGTGTGCCTGGGGTTGTTAGGGGTGTATCAGGGTGACAGAGGTACCTAGAAGTGTCAGAGGTGTGCCTAGGGGTGTGAGATGTGCCTGGGGTGTCTGGGGTGTTCCTGGGGAGTGTCAGGTGTGCCTGGGGTGTCTGGGGTGTGCCTGGCAGTGTCAGAGGTGTGCCTGGGAGTGTCAGAGGTGTGCCTGGGGTGTCAGAGTGTACCTGGATGGTCAGGGTGTGCCTGGAAGTGTCGGAGGTGTGCCTGGGTGTCGGAGGTGTGCCTGGGGTGTCAGAGGTGTGCCTGGGGTGTCAGGTGTGCCTGGTGTGAGAGGTGTACCTGGGGTGTCGGAGGTGTACCTGGGAGTGTCAGGTGTGCCTGGGATCAGTGTGCTTGGGAATTATCAGAGGTGTGCCTGGGGTGTCAGCGGTGTGCCTGGGGTGTCAGCGGTGTGCCTGGGGAGTTTAGAGGTGTATCAGGGTGACAGAGGTGCCTAGAAGTGTCAGAGGTGTGCCTAGGAGTGTGAGGTGTGCCTTGGAGTGTCTGGGGTGTGCCTGGGGAGTGTCAGAGGTGTGCCTGGGGTGTCAGGGGTGTGCAGGGTGTCAGTCAGAGTGCCTAGGAGTGTCAGAGGTGTGCCTCAGGGTGTCAGAGGTGTGCCTGGGGTGTCAGAGGTGCACTTGGAAGTGTCAGAGGTGCGCAGCAGGTGTCTGGTGTGCCTGGGAGTGTCTCAGGTGTGCCTGGCAGGTGTCTGGTGTGCCTGGGTGTCTGGGGTGTGCTGGCAGTGTCTGGGGTGTGCCTGGCAGTGTCAGCAGTGTGCCTGGGAGTGTCAGCGGTGTGCCTGGGGTGTTGGAGGTGTATCAGGGGAGTGACAGAGGTGCCTAGAGTGTCATAGGTGTACTAAGTGTGAGGATTTGCCTGGGGAGTGGAAAGGGGTGTTCCTGGGAGTGTCAGAGGTGTAACAGGGAGTGTCAGTGGAGTACCTGGAATGTCAGAGGTGTGCCTGTGAGTGTCAGGCTGTACCTGGGAGTGTCAGAGGTGTATCTGGGAGTGTTGGACGTGTGCCTGGGAGTGTCAGAGGTGTGCCAGGGAATGTCAGTGGAGTGCCTGGCAGTGTCAGAGGTGTGACCTGGGAGTGTCAGAGGTATATCTGGGGAGTGTCAGAGGTGTGCCTGGGGTGTCAGGGGTGTGCCTGGCAGTGTCAGCGGTGTGCCTGGGAGTGTCAGAGGTGTGCCTGGGGAGTGTGTGAGGTGTGCCTGGAGTGTGAGGAGGTGTGCCTAGGGCGTCTGGGGTGTGCCTGGGGTGTCAGAGGGTGTACCTGGTGTCAGAGGTGTGCCTGGGGGTGTCGGAGGTGTGCTTGGGAGTGTCGGAGGTGTACCTGGGAGTGTGAGGTGTGCCCAAGGTGTCAGGGGGTGTGCCTGGGAGTGTCAGAGGTGTACCTGGATTGTCAGAAGTGTAACAGGGAGTGTCTGGGGTACCTGGGGTGTCAGAGTGTACCTGGGAGTGTCAGAGGTGTACCTGGAGTGTCAGGGTGTATCTGGGAGTGTCGGAGGTGTACCTGGGAGTGTCAGAGGTGTACCAGGGGTATCTCAGTGGAGTACCTAGCAGTGTCAAGGTGGCACTGGGAGTGTCAGAGGTATATCTGGAGTGTCAGAGGTGTGCCTGGGAGTGTCAGAGGTGTGCCTGGGAGTGTCAGGGGTGTGCCTGGGAGTGTCAGAGGTGTGCCTGGGGAGTGTCAGGGTGTGCCTGGGGTGTCAGAGGTGTGCCCTGGGTGTCAGAGGTGTGCCTGGGGAGTGTCAGAGGGTGTGCCTGGGAGTGTCGGAGGTGTGCCTGGGGTGTCAGGGGGTGTGCCAGGGAATGTCGGTGGTACCTGGCATATGAGAGGTGTGCAGCAGGTGTCAGGTATGCCTGGGGTGTCAGAGGTGTACCTGGGGAGTGTCAGAGGTGTCTGAGTGTCGGACGTGTGCCTGGGAGTGTCAGAGGTGTACCTGGGAATGTCAGTGGTACCTGGGAGTGTCAGGGGTGTGCCGAGTGTCAGAGGTGCCATCTGGGAGTGTCAGAGGTGTGCCTGGGAGTGTCAGAGGTTGGGGTGTGGGGTGTGCCTGGGAGTGTCAGAGGTGTACCTGGGAGTGTCAGAGGTGTGCCTGGGGTTGTCAGAGGTTCCTGGGGGTGTCAAGGTGTGCCTGGGGAGTGTCAGGGTGTACCTGGGAGTGTCAGAGGTGTGCCTGGGGTGTCAGGGTGTACCTGGAGTGTCAGAGGTGTGCCTGGAAGTGTCGGAGGTGTGCCTGGGAGTGTCGGGTGTGCCTGGGGTGTCAGAGGTGTGTGCCTGGGAGTGTCGGGAGGTGTGCCTGGTGGTGTGGGGGTGTGCCTGGGGGTGTCAGGTGTGCCTGGGAGTGTCGGAGGTGTGCCTGGGGAGTGTCAGGGGTGTGCCTGGGGAGTATCAGGGTGTGCCTGGGAGTGTCAGCGGTGTGCCTGGAGTGTCAGCAGTGTGCCTGGGGTGTTAGAGGTGTATCAGGGAGTGACAGAGGAGTGCCTAGAGTGTCAGAGGTGTGCCTGGGGTGTGAAGTGTGCCTTGGGTGTCTGGGGTGTGCCTGGGGTGTCAGAGGTGTGCCTGGGGTGTCAGGGGTGTGGAGTGTCAGTCAGGTACCTGGGGTGTCAGAGGTGTGCCTCGGGTGTCAGAGGTGTGCCTGGGAGTGTCAGGTGCACTTGGAAATGTCAAGTGCCTTGGGTGTCTGAGGTGTGCCTGGGGTGTCTCAGGTGTGCCTGGCAGTGTCTGGGGTGTACCTGGGTGTCTGGTGTGCCTGGCAGTGTCTGAGGTGTACCTGGCAGTGTCAGCGGTGTACCTGAGTGTCAGCGGTGTGCCTGAGTGTTAGGGGTGTATCAGGGAGTGACAGAGGGTACCTAGAGTGTCATAGGTGTACCTAGGAGTGTGAGAAGTGTACCTGGGGATGAAAGGGGTGTTCCTGGGAGTGTCAGAGGTGTAACAGGGGAGTGTCAGTGGAACCAGAGTGTCAGGGTGTGCCTGTGGGTGTCAGAGCTGTACCTGGGAGTGTCAGAGGGTGTATCTGGGAGTGTTGGACGTGTGCCTGGGAGTGTCAGAGGTGTCCAGGGAATGTCAGTGGAGTACCTGGCAGTGTCAGAGGTGTGCCTGGGAGTGTCAGAGGTATGTATCTGGGAGTGTCAGAGGTGTACCTGGGAGTGTCAGGGGTGTGCCTGGCAGTGTCAGCGGTGTGCCTGGGGTGTCAGAGGTGTGCCTGGGGTGTGTGAGGTGTGCCGGTGTGAGGAGGTGCCTAGGGCGTCTGGTGTGCCTGGGGAGTGTCAGAGGTGTGCACCGTGGTGTCAGGTGTGCCTGGTGTCTGGGGTGTGCAAGTGTCAGGGAGAACCAGGGAGAAGAGGTGTGCCTGGGAGTGTCAGGGTGTACCTAAGAGTGTGAGAAGTGGCACTTGGGGTGTCTGGGTGTGCCTGTGAGTGTCTAGGGGTGTGCCTGGAGTGTCAAGGTGTGCCTGGGAGGGTCAGAGGTGTACCTGGGGAGTGTCAGGAAAGAGGGGAGTGAAAGAGGTGTGCCTGGGGTGTCAGAGGTGTGCCAAAGAGCGTGAGAAGTGTACCTGGGAGTGTCAGAGGTGTACCTTGGAGTGTCAGAGGTGTTCTGGGAGTGTCAGAGGTGTACCTGCGAGTGTGAGAAATGTACCTGGGAGTGTCGGAGGTGTTTGTGGGAAAGTCAGGAGGTGTACCTGGCAGTGTCAGCGGTGTGCCTGGGGTGTCAGAGTGTGCAGGGAATGTCAGAGGTGTGCCGGTTGTCAGAGGTGTACTTGGGAGTGTCAGGAGGTGTACTTGGGAGTGTCGGAGGTGTACCTGGGTGTGAGAAGTGTATCAGGGAATGTCAGTGGTGTACCTGGCAGTATGGGAGGTGTGTGGAGTGTCAGAGGTGTGCCTGGGAGTGTCAGGAGGTGTACCTGGGAGTGTAAGAGTTTACCTAGGTGTCGGAGGTGTTCTAGGAGTGTCGGAGGTGTGCTTGGAGTGTCGGAGGTGTGCCGGAGTGTGAGAAGTGTGCCTGGGGGTGTCTGGGGTGTGCACCTAGTGTCAGAGGTGTGCCGAGAGTGTCGGAGGTGTACCTGGGATTGTCAGAGGTGTACCTGGGGTGTCGGAGGTGTGCCTGGAGTATAAAGTGTGCCTGGGAGTGTCAGAGGTGTACCTGGGAGTGTCAGAGGTGTGCACCTGAGTGTCAGAGGTGTCCTGGGGAGTATCAGAGGTGATGCCTGGGGTGTCAGAGGTGGCACCTGGGGTGTCAGGGTGTACCTGAGGTGTCGGAGGTGTGCCTGGGAGTGTCTCAGGTGTACCTGGGGGTGTTGGAGGTGTGCCTGGGAGTGTCAGGAGTGTGTGCAGTGTCAGAGGTGTGCCTGGAAGTGTCAGAGGTGTACATGGATGTGTCAGCGGTGTACATGGGAGTGTCTGAGGTGTGCCTGGGAGTGTCAGGGGTGTGCCCAGAGTGTCAGAGGTGCACTTGGGAGTGTCAGGTGCACCTTGGAGTGTCTGGGGTGTGCCTGGGGTGTCTGAGGGTGTGCCTGGGGTATGGGGTGTGCCTGGGAGTGTCTGAGGGTGTGCCTGGGTGTCAGCGGTGTGCAGGTAATGTCAGTGGAGTACCTGGCAGTGTCAGAGGTGTGCCTGGGAGTGTCGAGGGTATGCCTGGCAGTGTCAGAGGTGTGCCTGGGGTGTCAGAGGTGTGCCTGGGGTGTCAGAGGTGTGCCTGGATTGTCAGAGGTGTGCCTGGAAGTGTCAGAGGGTGTACCTGGGGTGTCGGGTGTGCCTGGGGAGTGTCTGAGGGTGTGCCTGGCAGTGTCTGAGGTGCCTGGCAGTGTCAGAGGTGCACTTGGGGTGTCAGAGGTGCACCAGGTGTCTGGTGTGCACTGGGGAGTGTCTCAGGTGAACCTGGCAGTGTCTGGTGTGCCTGGCAGTGTCTGAGGTGTTCCTGGAGTATCAGCGGTGTGCCTGGAGTGTCAGCGTGTGCCTGGGTGTTAGGGGTGTATCAGGGGAGTGACAGAGTGCCTAGAAGTGTATAGGTGTACCTGGAGTGTGAGAAGTGTGCCTGGGGGTGTCTGGGGTGTGCCTGGGGAGTGTCAGAGGGTGTGCCTGGGAGTGTCAGGGGTGTAACAGGGAGTGCTGGTAGGTGCCTGGGAGTGTCAGAGGTGTGCCTGGGAGTGTCAGAGCTGTGCCTGGGAGTGTCAGAGGTGTATCTGGGGGTCCAGACGTGTACCTGAATGTCAGAGGTGTGCCAGGGAATGTCAGTGGAGTGCCTGGCAGTGTCAGAGGTGTGCCTGGGAATTGTCAGAGGTATGTCTGGGGTGTCAGAGGTGTGCCTGGGGAGTGTCAGGGGTACCAGTGTGGAGGTGTGCCTAGGGTGTCAGAGGTGGCCCTGGGTGTCAAGGTGCTGGGAATGTCAGAGGTGTACCTGGGGAGTGTCGGACGTGTGCCTGGGAGTGTCAGAGGGTGTACCAGGGAATGTCAGTGGAGTACCTGGCAGTATGAGAGGTGTACCTTGGGTGTCAGAGGTATGCATGGGGAGTGTCAGAGGTGTGCCTGGGGTGTCAGAGGTGTGCCTGGGATTGTCAGGGTGTGCCTGGAGTGTGAGGGTGCTGGAAGGTGTCAGAGGTGTGCGTGGGGAATGTCGGAGGTGAACCTGGGAGTGTGAGGTGTACCTGGGGTGTCGGAGGTGTTCCTGGGAGTGTCGGAGGTGTACCTGGCAGTGTCAGCGGTGTGCCTGGGAGTGTCAGAGGTGTGTGAGATGTCAGTGGAGTTCTGAGAGTGTTAGAGGTGGCACCTGGGAGTGTCAGGGTGTGCCTGGCGGTATCAGAGTGTGCCTGGGGTGTCAGAGGTGTGCCTGGGAGTGACAGAGGTGTGCCTGGGAGTGTCAGGTGTGCCTGCGTGTGTGAAGTGTGCCTGGGGTGTCTGGGGTGTGCCTGGCAGTGTCAGCGGTGTACCTGGGAGTGTCAGCGGTGTACCTGGGAGTTGTTAGAGGTGTATCAGGGGTGACAGAGGGTACCTAGGTGTCAGAGGTGTGCCTAGGGTGTGAGAACTGTACCTGGGGGTGTCTGGGGTGCACCTGAGTGTCAGAGGTGTGCCTGGGAGTGTCAGGGGTGTGCCAGGGAGTGTCAGTGGAGTGCCTGGGAGTGTTAGAGGTGTGCCTGGGGTGTCAGAGGCGTGCCTGGGAGTGTCAAGGTGCACTTGGGATTGTCAGAGTGCACCTTGGGTGTCTGGGGTGTACCTGGGGTGTCTGAGGTGTGCCTGGCAGTGTCTGGGGTGTGCCTGGCAGTGTCTGGAGGTGTACTGGCAGTGTCAGAGGATGCCTGGGAGTGTCAGAGGTGTATGCCTGGGGATGTCAGAGGGTGTAACTGGGAGTGTCAGAGTGTACCTGGGAGTGTCAGAGTGTGCCCTGGTTGTCAGAGGTGTACCTGGATTTGTCAGAGGTGTGCCTGGGAGTGTCGGAGGTGTGCCTGGGGTGTCAGAGGTGTGCACTGGGAGTCAGGTGTGCCTGGGAGTGTGAGGGTGTGCCTAGGGGTGTCTGGGGTGTGCCTAGTGTCAGAGGTGTGCCTGGCAGTGTCAGGTGTACCTGGGGTGTCCAGTGTGCCTGGGAGTGTTAAAGGTGTATCAGGGAGTGACAGAGGAGTACCTAGAAGTGTCAGAGGTGTACCTAAGGTGTGAGAGTGTGCCTTGGGTGTCTGGGGTGTGCCTGGGAGTGTCAGGGTGTGCCTGGGGGTGTCGGGGTGTACCAGGGGTGTCAGTGGGTAGGGTGTCAGAGGTGTGCCTCAGGTGTCAGAGGTGTGCCTGGGAGTGTGGAGGTGCTTTGAGAGTGTCAGAGGTGCACCTTGGAGTGTCTGAGGTGTGCCTGGGAGTGTCTCAGGTGTGCCTGGCAGTGTCTGAGGTGTACCTGGCAGTGTCTGAGGTGTACCTGGCAGTGTCAGCGTGTACCTTGGAGTGTCAGCGGTGTGCCTGGGAGTGTTAGAGTGTATCAGGGGGTGACAGAGGAGTGCCTGGGAAGTGTCATAGGTGTGCCTAGGAGTGTGAGAAGTGTGCCTGGGGAGTGTCTGGGGTGTTCCTGGGGGTGTCAGAGGTGTAACAGGGTGTCAGTGGAGTACCTGGGAGTGTCAGAGGTGTGCCTGTGGTGTCAGGCTGTACCTGGGAGTGTCAGAGGTGTATCTGGGAGTGTTGGACGTGTACCTGGGAGTGTCAGAGGTGTACAGGGAATGTCAGTGGAGTACCTGGCATTGTCAGAGGTGTACCTGGGAGTGTCAGAGGTGTATCTGGGGTGTCAGGGTGTGCCTGGTGTCAGAAGTGTGCCTGGCAGTGTCAGGGTGTGCCTGGGAGTGTCAGAGGTGTGCAGGGTGTGAGGTGTGCCTGGGTGTGAGAGGTGTGCCTAGGGCGTCTGGGGGTGTGTGGAGTGTCAGAGGTGAACCTGTGAGTGTCAGGGGTGTGCCTGGAGGTGTCTGGGGTGTGCCTGGGGAGTGTCAGGGAGAACCAGGAGAAAGGGTGTGCCTGGGAGTGTCAGAGGTGTACCAAAGTGTGTGAGAGATGTGCCTGGGAGTGTCTGGGGTGTGCCTGTGGAGTGTCTGGGTGTGCCTGGAAGTGTCAAAGGTGTGCCTGGGGTGTCAGGGGTGTGCCTGGGAGTGTCAGGGTGGGAACCAGAGTGAAAGGGTGTGCCTGGGAGTGTCAGGGTGTGTGGGTGTCAGAGGGTGTGCCTGGGGTATCGGCGGTGTGCCTGGGAGTGTTAGAGGTGTATCAGGGGGTAACAGAGGAGTACCTAGAAGTATCAGAGGTGTGCCTAGGAGTGTGAAGTGTGCCTGGGGGTGTCTGGGGTGTGCCTGGGGTGTCAGAGGTGTGCCTGGGGTGTCAGGGGTGTGCCAGGGAGTGTCAGTGGGTACATGGGAGTGTCAGAGGTGTGCCTGGGGTGTCAGAGCTGTACCTGGTGAGTGTCAGAGGTGTGCCTGGGGTGTCAGGGGTGTGCCTGGGGGTGTCGGAGGTGTACCTGGGAATGTGAGAAGTGTGCCTGGGGTGTCTGGGGTGTGCCTGGGAGTGTCTGAGGGGTGTGCCTGGGATTGTCAAGGTGTGCCTGGGGTGTCGGAGGTGTGCAGGTGTCAGAGGTGTGCCTGGCAGTGTCAGCGGTGTGCCTGGGGAGTCAGAGGTGTGCCTGGGAGTGTCTGAGGTTATGCCTGGGAGTGTCAGAGATGTGCCTGGGAGTGTCTGAGGTGTGCACAGAGTGTAACAGTACCAGGGGAGTGTCACAGTAGTACCTGGGAGTGTGAGTTGTGCCTGGGAGTGTGAGAGGTGTGCCTAGGGCGTCCAGGGTGTACCTGGGAGTGTCAGGGTGTGCCTGGGGTGTCTGGTGTGCCTGGGGAGTGTCTGAGGTGTGCCTGGGAGTGTCATGGGAGAACCAGGGAGTGAAGAGGTGTGCCTGGGGAGTGTCAGAGGTGTGCAGGGTGGTGCCTAGGGCGTCTGAGGGTGTGCCTGGGAGTGTCAGGGTGTGCCTGGGAGTGTCTGGTGTGCCTGGGGTGTCTGGGGTGTACCTGGGAGTGTCATGGGAGAACCAGGGGTGAAAGAGGTGTGCCTGGGAGTGTCAGAGGTGTGCCAAGGTGTGAGAATGTGCCTGGGAGTGTCAGGGGTGTGCCTTGGAGTGTCAGAGGTGTTCCTGGGAGTGTCAGAGGTGTACCTGGGAGTGTGAAAATGTGCCTGGGGTGTCGGAGGTGTTCGTGGGAGGTCGGAGGTGTGCCTGGCAGTGTCAGCGGTGTGCCTGGGAGTGTCAGAGGTGTACCAGTGAATGTCAGAGGTGTACCTGGGGGTGTCAGAGGTGTGCTTGGAGTGTCGGAGGTGTGGCTGGAGTGTCGGAGGTGTGCCTGGGAGTGTGAGAAGTGTGCCTGGGAGTGTCTGGGGTGTGCCTGGGCGGGGTGAGAGGTGTACCCAGAGGTGTCGGAGGTGGCCTGGGGAGTGTCAGAGGTGTGCCTGGGGTGTCGGAGGTGTGCCTGGGTGCAGAAGTGTGCCTGGGGTGTCGGAGGTGTGCCTGGGAGTTGGCAGGGTGTGGGAGTATCAGAGGTGTGCCTGGGAGTGTCAGAGGTGTGCCTGGGAGTGTCAGAGGTGTACCTGGGGTTTCGGAGGTGTACCTGGGAGTGTCAGAGGTGTACCTGGGAGTGTCGAGGTGTGCCTGGGAGTGTAAGAAGTGTGCCTGGGGTGTCAGGTGTGCCTGGGAGTGTCAGGTGTGCCTGGGGTGTCAGAGGTGTGCTTGGGGTGACAGAGGTGTGCATGGGAGTGTCAGCGGTGCCTGGGAGTGTCTGAGGTGTACCTAGTGTCAGAGGTGTGCCTGGGGTGTCAGAGTGCACTTGGGAGTGTCAGAGGTGCACCTTGGGTGTCTGAGGTGTGCCTGGGAGTGTCAGGGTGTGCCTGGCAGTGTCTGGGGTGTACCTGGGGTGTCTGGGGTGTGCCTGGGGTGTCAGCGGTGTACCAGGTGTCAGTGGAGTGCCTGGCAGTGTCAGGTGTGCCTGGGGTGTCAGGTATGCCTGGGAGTGTCAGGAGGTGAACCTGGGAGTGTCAGAGGTGTGCCTGGAGTGTCAGAGGTGTGCCTGGATTGTCAGAGGTGTGCCTGGAGTGTCAGAGGTGTGCCTGGGGTGTCGGAGGTGTACCAGGGAATGTCAGTGGGTTCTGGGAGTGTCAGAGGTGCACTTGGGGTGTCAGAGGTGCTGGGTGTCTGAGGTGTGCCTGGGGAGTGTCTCAGGTGTACGCTGGGTGTCTGGGGTGTACCTGGCAGTGTCTGAGGTGTTCTGGCAGTGTCAGCAGTGTGCCTGAGTGTCAGCAGTGTACCTGGGGAGTGTTGGGGTGTATCAGGGAGTGACAGAGGTGCCTAGAAGTGTCATGGGTGTGCCTAGAGGTGTGAGAGTGTGTGCCTGGGAGTGTCTGGGGTGTACCTGGGGTGTCAGGGTGTGCCTAGTGTCAGGTGTGCGGGAGTGTCGGCGGTACCTGGGGTGTTAGAGGTGTATCAGGGAGTGACAGAGGAGTGCCAAGAGTGTCATGGGTGTGCCTAGGGGTGTGAGAAGTGTGCCTGGGATGTCTAGGTGTACCTGGGAGTGTCAGAGGTGTAACAGGGAGGTGTCAGTGCCTGGGAGTGTCAGAGGTGTGCCTGGGGTGTCAGGCTGTGCCTGGGAGTGTCAGAGGTGTATCTGGGAGTGTCGTTGTACCTGGGGAATGTCAGGGTGTGCCAGGGAATGTCAGTGGAGTACCTGGCAGTGTCAGAGGTGTGCCTGGGGTGTCAGGTATGTCTGGGGAGTGTCAGAGGTGTGCCTGGGGAGTGTCAGGGGTGTGCCTGGGAGTGTCAGAGGTGTGCCTGGGGGTGTCAGAGGTACCTGGGAGTATCAGAGGTGTACCTGGGGTGTCAGAGGTGTGCCCTGGAGTGTCAAAGGGTGTACCTGGGAATGTCAGAGGTGTACCTGGGGTGTCGGACGTGTACCTGGGAGTGTCAGAGGTGTACCAGGGAATGTCAGTGGATTACCTGGCAGTATGAGAGGTGTGCTTGGGTGTCAGAGGTATGCCTGGGAGTGTCAGGGGTGTGCCTGGGGTGTCAGAGGTGTACCTGAGGTTGTCAGGGGTGTGCCCTGGAGTGTCAGAGGTGTGCCTGGGGTGTCAGAGGTGTACGTTGGAGTGTCGGAGGTGTGCCTGGGAGTGTGAGAAGTGTACCTGGGAGTGTCGGAGTGTTCCTGGGGAGTGTCAGGTGTGCCTGGCAGTGTCAGGGGTGTGCCTGGGAGTGTCAGAGGTGTACAGGAATGTCAGTGGAGCACCTGGGAGTGTTAGAGGTGTACCTGGGGTGTCAGAGGTGTACCTGGGAGTGTCAGGGTGTACCTGGTGTCAGAGGTGTGCCTGGAGTGTCGGAGGTGTGCCTGCAGTGTGAGAAGTGTGCCTGGAGTGTCTGAGGTGTACCTGGCAGTGTCAGCGGTGTGCCTGGGAGTGTCAGCGGTGTGCCTGGGAGTTGTTAGGGGTGTATCAGAGAGTGACAGAGGAGTGCCTGGAAGTGTCAGGGGTGTGCCTAGGAGTGTGAGAGTGTGCCTGGGGTGTCTGGGTGTGCCTGGGAGTGTCAGAGGTGTGCCTGGGAGTGTCAGGGGTGTGCCAGGGAGTGTCAGTGGAGTGCCTGGGAGTGTCAGGGTGTGCCTGGGGTGTCAGAGGTGTGCCTGGGGTGTCAAGGTGCACTTGGGATTGTAGAGGTGCACCTTGGAGTGTCTGAGGTGTACCTGGGGTGTCTGAGGTGTACCTGGCAGTGTCTGAGGTGTACCTGGCAGTGTCTGGGGTGTACCTGGCAGTGTCAGCAGGATGCAAGTGTCAGAGGTGTTCTGGGGAGTGTCAGAGGTGTAACTGGGGTGTCAGAGGTGTGCCTGGTGTCAGGGTGTACCTGGATTGTCAGGGGTGTGCACCTGGAAGTGTCAGAGGTGTGCCTGGGGTCAGGTGTGCTGGGGAGTGTGAGGGGTGCCTGGGAGTGTCGGAGGTGTGCCTGGGGTGTGAAGTGTGCCTAGGAGTGTCTGGTGTGCACGGGGTGTCAGAGGTGGCATGCCTGGGAGTGTCAGAGGTGTGCCTGGGGTGTCAGAGGTGTGCCTGGGAGTTTCAGAGTGCACTTTGAAGTGTCAGAGGTGCACCTTGGAGTGTCTGAGGTGTGCCTGGGAGTGTCTCAGGTGTGCCTGGCAGTGTCTGAGGTGTGCCTGGGCAGTGTCTGAGGTGTGCCTGGCAGTATCAGCGGTGTGCCTGGGAGTGTCAGCGGTGCTGGGAGTGTTAGAGGTGTATCAGGGTGACAGAGGTACCAAGAAGTGTCTAGGTGTGCCTGGGAGTGTGAGAAGTGTGCCTGGGAGTGTCTGGAGTGTGCCTGGGGAGTGTCAGGGGTGCCTGGGAGTGTCAGGTGTAACAGGGAGTGTCAGTGGTGCCTGGGAGTGTCAGGGTGTGCCTGGGGTGTGGGGCTGTGCCTGGGGTGTCAGGGGTGTACCAGGGAATGTCAGTGGAGTGCCTGGCAGTGTCAGAGGTGTGCCTGGGGTGTCAGAGGTATATCTGGGGAGTGTCAGAGGTGTGCCTGGGAGTGTCAGAGGTGTGCCTGGGGAGTGTCAGGGGTGCCTGGGAGGTCAGAGGTGTGCCGGAGTGTCAGAGGTGTGCCTGGGGTTTCAGTGTGCCCTGGTGTCAAGGTGTACCAGGGGTGTCAGAGGTGTGCACATGGGGTGTCGGACATGTGCCTGGGGTGTGAGGGTGTGCCTGGGGTGTCTGGTGTGCCTGGGGAGTGTCAGAGGTGTGCCTGGTTGTGTCAGGGTGTGCCAGGGAGTGTCAGTGGAGTGCCTGGGAGTGTCAGAGGTGTGCCTGGGGTGTCAGAGGTGTGCCTGGGAGCGTCAAGGGTGCACTTGGGATTGTCAGAGGTGCACCTTGGGTGTCTGGGGTGTGCCTGGAGTGTCAGAGGTGTGCCTGGGGTGTCGGAGGTGTGCCTGGGGTGTCAGAGGTGTGCCTGGGGTGTCAGGAGGTGTGCCTGGGGTGTGAGAAGTGTGCCTAGGGGTGTCTGGGTGCCTTGGGTGTTAGGGGTGTGCCTGGCAGTGTCAGCGGTGTTCCTGTGAGTGTCAGCGGTTGGACCTGGGAGTGTTGGAGGTTGTATCAGGGGAGTGACAGAGGAGTACATAGAAGTGTCAGATGTGTACCTGGGGTGTGAGAAGTGTGCCTGGGGTGTCTGGGGTGTGCCTGAGAGTGTCAGAGGTGTGCCTGGGGAGTGTCAGGGGGTGAACCAAGGAGTGTCAGTGGAGTGCCTGGGAGTGTCAGAGGTGTGCCTCAGGTGTCAGAGGTGTGCCTGGGGGTGTCAGGTGCGCGGAAGTGTCAGAGGTGCACCTTGGGTGTCTGAGGTGTGCCTGGGGAGTGTCTCAGGTGCACCTGGCAGTGTCTGGTGTGCCTGGCAGTGTCTGAGTGTACCTGGCAGTGTCAGCGGTGTGCCTGGGAGTGTCAGCGGTGTGCCTGGGAGTGTTGGGGGTGTATCAGGGGTAGTTGAGGAGTGCCTAGAGTGTCATGGGTGTGCCTAGGGGTGTGAGGTGTGCCTGGGGTGTCTGGGGTGTTCTGGGGTGTCAGAGGTGTAACAGGGAGTGTCAGTGGAGTACCTGGGAGTGTCAGAGGTGTGCCTGTGAGTGTCAGAGCTGTGCCGGGGAGTGTCAGGGGTGTATCTGGGAGTGTTGGACGTGTGCCTGGGAGTGTCAGAGGTGTGCCAGGGAATGTCAGTGGAGTACCTGGCAGTGTCAGAGGTGTGCCTGGGGTGTCAGAGGTATCTGGGAGTGTCAGAGGTGTGCCTGGGGTGTCAGAGGTGTGCACCTGGCAGTGTCAGCGGTGTGCCTGGGAGTGTCAGAGGTGTGCCTGGGAGTGTGTGAGGTGTGCCTGGGTGTGAGAGGTGTGCCTGGGGCGTCTGAGGTGTGTGGGGTGTCAGAGGTGTGCCTGGGAGTGTCAAGTGTGCCTGGGAGTTCAGAGGTGTGCCAGGGAATGTCAGTGGAGTGCCTGGCAGTGTCAGAGGTGTGCCTGGGGAGTGTCAGAGGTATATATGGGGAGTGTCAGATTTGTACCTGGAAGTGTCAGGGGAGAACCAGGAGTGAAAGGGTGTACCTGGGAGTGTCAGAGGTGTGCAGCAGAGTGTCAGAGGTGTGCCTGGGGAGTGTCAGTGGTGTGCACCTGGGGTGTTAGAGGTGTATCAAGGGTAACAGAAGTGCCTAGAGTGTCAGAGGTGTGCCTAGGGTATGAGGTGTGCCTGGGAGTCTGTGGTGTGCACCTAGTGTCAGGGTGTGCCTGGGAGTGTCAGTGGAGTGCCTGGGAGTGTCAGAGGTGCCTGGGGTGTCAGAGCTGTACCTGGGAGTGTCATGGGAGGAACCAGGGGAGTGAAAGGGGTGTGCCTGGGAGTGTCAGAGGTGTGCCAAGAGTGTGAGAAGTGTGCCTGGGGAGTGTCAGAGTGTGCCTTGGGTGTCAAGTGGTCCTGGGAGTGTCAGAGGTGTGCCAGGGGTGTGAGAAATGTGCCTGGGAGTGTCGGAGGTGTTCGTGGGAGAGTCGGAGGTGTGCCTGGCAGTGTCAGCGGTGTGCCTGGGAGTGTCAGAGGTGTACCAGGGAATGTCAGAGGTGTGCCTGGGAGTGTCAGGGTGTGCTTGGGGAGTGTCAGGTGTGCTTGGGGTGTCGGAGGTGTGCCTGGGAGTGTGAGAAGTGTGCGTGGGAGTGTCTGGGGTGTGCCTGGGGTGTCAGAGGTGTGCCAGGTGTCGGAGGTGTGCCTGGGGTGTCGGGGTGTGCCTGGGAGTGTCGGAGGTGTGCCTGGGAGTGTCAGGGGTGTGCCTGGGGTGTCGAGGGTGTGCCTGGGAGTGTCAGAGGTGTGCCTGGGAGTGTCGGAGGTGAACCTGGGGAGTGTGAGATGTACCTGGGAGTGTCAGGGAGGGTGTACCAGGGGTGTCAGGGTGTGCTTGGGAGTGTCAGAGGTGTGCATGGGAGTGTCAGCGGTGTGCCTGGGGAGTGTCTGAGGTGTGCCAGGGTGTCAGAGGTGCACTTGGGGTGTCAGAGGTGCCTTGGGTGTCTGAGGTTTGCCTGGGGTGTCTGAGGTGTGCCTGGCAGTGTCAGAGGTGTGCCTGGGGTGTCAGGGTATGCCTGGGGATGTCAGAGGTGTGCCTGGGGTGTCAAGGTGTGCCTTGGGTGTCAGAGGGTGTTCCTGGGAGTGTCAGAGGTGTACCAGGGTGTGAGAAATGTGCCTGGGAGTGTCAGGAGGTGTTCGTGGGAGAGTCGGAGGTGTGCCTGGCAGTGTCAGCGGTGTGCCTGGGAGTGTCAGGGTGTGCAGGAATGTCAGAGGTGTACCTGGGGAGTGTCAGAGGTGTGCTTGGGAGTGTCGGAGGTGTGCCTGAGAGTGTCGGAGGTGTGCCTAGTGTCAGGGTGTGCCTGGGGAGTGTCAGAGGTGAACCAAGTGTGAAGTGTGCCTGGGAGTGTCGGAGGTGTGCAGGTGTCAGAGGTGTGCCTGGAGTGTCGGAGTGTGCCTGGGGTGTCAGAGGTGTGCCTGAGGTGTCGGAGGTGTGCCTGGGGTGTCAGAGGTGTGCCTGGGAGTGTCGGAGGTGAACCTGGGGTGTAAGAGGTGTACCTGGGGAGTGTCGGGTGTGCCAGGGAGTGTCAGAGGTGTGCTTGGGAGTGTCAGAGGTGTGCATGGGGTGTCAGGGTGTGCCTGGGAGTGTCTGAGGTGTGCCAGGGGTGTCAGGGTTGCCTTGGGGAGTGTCAGAGGTGCACCTTGGGTGTCTGAGGGTTTGCCTGGGGTGTCTGGGGTGTGCCTGGCAGTGTCAGAGGGTGTGCCTGGGTGTCAGGTATGCCTGGGAATGTCAGAGGTGTGCCTGGGAGTGTCAAGGGGTGTACCTTGGAGTGTCAGAGGTGTTCTGGGGTGTCAGAGGTGTACCAGGGAGTGTGAGAAATGTATGAGTGTCGGAGGTGTTCGTGGGAGAGTCGGAGGTGTACCTGGCAGTGTCAGCGGTGTGCCTGGGGAGTGTCAGAGGTGTGCAGGGGTGTGTCAGGGGTGTACCTGGGAGTGTCAGAGGTGTACCTGGGGTGTCGGAGGTGTACTTGGGGTGTCGGAGGTGTGCCTGGGAGTGTCAGAGGTGTGCCTGGGGTGTCAGAGGTGTGCACGAGGAGTGTCGGAGGTGTGCCTGGGGGTGTCAGAGGTGTGGGGTGTCGGAGGTGAACCTGGGAGTGTAAGAGTGTGCCTGGGAGTGTCGGAGGTGTGCCTGGGAGTGTCGGAGGTGTGGGGGTGTCAGAGGTGTGGGGTGTCAGAGGTGTACATGGGAGTGTCAGCGGTGTGCCTGGGAGTGTCTGAGGCGTGCCTGGGGTGTCAGAGGTGTGCCTGGGAGTGTCAGGAGGTGCACTTGGGAGTGTCAGAGTGCCTTGGGTGTCTAGGGTTTACTGGGAGTTCAGAGTGTACCTGGCAGTGTCAGAGGTGTGCCTGGGGTGTCAGAGTTATACCTGGGAGTGTCAGAGGTGTGCCTGGGAGTGTCAAGGTGTGCCTGGGGTGTCAGAGGTGTACCCTGGATTGTCACAGGTGTGCCTGGAAGTGTCAGGGTGTGCCTGGGAGTGTCGGAGGGTACCTGGGATTATCAGAGGTGTATCAGGGATGTCAGTGGAGTACCTAGAAGTGTCATAGGTGTACCTGGGAGTGTGAAAATGTACCTGGGAGTGTCTGGGAGTGCCCCTGGGGTGTCAGGGGTGTACCTGGGAGTGTCAGGGGTGTAACAGGGTGTCAGTGGGTACCTGGGAGTCAGGAGGTGTACCTGGGGTGTCAGAGGCTGTGCCGGAGTGTCAGAGGTGTATCTGGGAGTGTCGGACGTGTACCTGGGAATGTCAGAGGTGTACCAGGGGAGTGTCAGTGGGTACCTGGCAGTGTCAGAGGTGCCTGGGAGTGTCAGAGGTATGTCTGGGAGTGTCAGAGGTGTACCTAGGAGTGTCAGGGGTACACTGGAGTGTCAAGGGTGTACCTGGGAGTGTCAGAGGTGTACCCTGGAGGTGTCAAGGTGTACCTGGGAATGTCAGAGGTGTACCTGGGGCGTGTCGGACGTGTACCTGGGAGGTGTCAGGGTGGCCACGGGAGTGTCGGAGGTGTGTCAAGGGAATGTCAGTGGAGTACCTGGCAGTGTCGGAGGTGTTCCTGGGAGTGTCGGAGGTGCACAGCAGTGTCAGCGGTTGTACTTGGAGTGTCAGAGTGTACCACGGAATGAGTGGGTACCGGGAGTGTTAGAGATTGTACCAAGTGTCAGAGGTGTACCTGGGAGTGTCAGAGGTGTACTGGGAGTGTCAGAGGTGTACCTGGAGTGTCAGAGGTGTACCTGGGAGTGTCAGAGGTGTACCTGCGAGTGTGAGAGTGTACCTGAGAGTGTCAGAGGTTGTACCTGGGAGTGTCAGAGGGGTGTTCCTGGGGAGTGTCAGGTGTACCTGGGAGTGTCAGAGGTGTACCTGGGAGTGTCAGAGGGGCCTTATCTCAGGAGTGTCAGAGTGTACCTGGGAGTGTCAGGGAGTAGCCGGGAGTGTCAGAGGTGTGCCTGGGAAGTCAGAGGTGTACCTGGGAGTGTCAGAGGTGTACCTGGGAGTGTCTGGGGTGTGCCTGGGAATGTCAGAGGTGGCCTGGGAGTGACAGGGGTGTACCAGGGAGTGTCAGTGGGTACCTGGAGTGTCAGAGGTGTACCTGGGAGTGTCAGAGGTGTGCCTGGGAGCGTCAAGGGTACGCAGGATTGTTAGAGGGCACCTTAGGTGTCTGAGGTGGCCTGGAGGTGTCAGAGGGTGCCGAGGGTGTCGGAGGTGTACCTGGGAGTGTCAGAGGTGTACCTGGGAGAGTCAGAGGTGTACCTGGGAATTGTCAGAGGTGTACCTGGGAGTTTCAGAAGGTGTACCTGGGTGTCAAGGTGTGACCAGGGAGGTGTCAGAGGTGTACATGGGAGTGTCGGACATGTGCATGGAGTGTGAGAGTGTGCCGGGTGTGTGCAAGGTGTACCTTGGAGTGTCTGAGGTGTAGCCTGGGAGGTGTCAAGGTGTACCTGGGAGTGTCAGAGGTGTACCTGGGAGTGTCAGAGGTATATCTGGGAGTTGTCAGGGGTTTACCTGGGATGTCAGAGGTGTACCTGGGAGTGTCAGAGGTGTGCCTGGGAGAGTCAGAGGTGCCTGGGGTGTCGAGAGGTGTACCTGGGGTTTCAGAGGTGTACCCTGGAGTGTCAAGGTGTACCAGGGAGTGTCAGAGGTGTTGGGAGTGTCGGACATGTACGCAGGAGTGTGAAATTGTACAGGGTATGCAGGGTAGCGCAGGAATGTGAGAGGTGTACACAGAGTGTCAGAGAAATTGTGCCTTAGGAGCGTCAAGGTACGCAGGGTATTAGAAAGTGCACCCAGGTATGCAAGAAATTGTACCACCAGTGTCGAAGGTAGCAACTGTCCGGAGGAGGTGGCACAGGAGGTGTCCAGAGGTGTGCCTGGGAGTGTCCGGGAGGTGTACCTGGGGTGTGAAAGTGTACTAGGAATGCAGGGTGTACCTTGGGGGTGTCAGGGTGTACACACAGCAGTGTCAGCAGTGGCACCTGTAGTGTCATGGCCAGTGTACCTGCCAGAGTGTTAGAGGTGTGCTTGCTCAAGTGACAGAGAGAGAATCACAGAAGTGTCAGAGGTGTACCTAGAGGTGTGAAATTGTACCTGGGAGTGTCACAGGTGTACCTGAGAGTGTCAGAGGTGTACCTGGGAGTGTCAGGGGTGTACCAGGGAGTGTCAGTGGAGTACCTGGGAGTGTCAAGTGTACTGCCTCAGGTGTCAAGGGTGTGCTTACCAGGAGTGTCAGAGGAGTTGCGCGGAAGTGTCAGAGGTGCACCTTGGGTGTCTGGGGTGTGCCTGGAGGTGTCTCGGGTGTGGGAGTGACAGGGAGTACCTAGGGGTGTCATGGGTGTACCCCTGGGAGTGTGAAAGTGTACACAGAGTATACCCAGGGTGTTCTGGGAGTGTCAGAGGTGCCAACAGAGTGTCAGTGGAAGTACCTGGGAGTGTCAGAGGTGGCCTGGCAGTGTCAGAGCTGTACCTGGGAGTGTCAGAGGTGTATCTGGGAGTGTTGGGCGTGTACACCAAGTGTCCAGAGGTGGCCTGCCGGGAATGTCAGTGGAGTACCTGGCAGTATCAGAGGTGGCCACCTGGGAGTGTGAGAGACATCTGGGAGTGTCAGAGGTGTACCTGGGAGTGTCAGGGTGTACACAGCAGTGTCAGCGAGGTGTACCTGGAAGTGTCAGAGGTGGCCTTGCAGGAGTGTGAGAGGTGGCCTGCAGGTGTGAGAGGTGTACCTAGGAGCGTCTGAGGTGTACACAGGAGTGTCAGAGGTGTACAGAATTGTCGAAGGTGGCCTGGGAATTGTCTGAGGAATTGTATCTGGGAGTGTCAGTGGAGGGAGCAGGGAGAGAAGAGAGTGGCCACAGGACTGTCAGAGGTGTACCAAAGAGTGTGAGATGTGTACCTGGGAGTGTCAGAGGTGTACCAGGGAATGTCAGTGGAGTACCTGGCAGTGTCAGAGGTGTACCTGGGAGTGTCAGAGGTATATATGGGAGTGTCAGATTTGTACCTGGAAGTGTCAGGGGAGAGCCAGGGAGTGAAAGAGGTGTACCTGGGAGTGTCAGAGGTGTACCTTGGAGTGTCAGAGGTGTACCTGGGAGTGTCAGTGGTGTACCTGGGAGTGTTAGAGGTGTATCAGGGAGTGAGAGGAGTACCTAGAGTGTCCCGGAGGGTGTGCCTACAGGGTATGAAGTGTACCTGGGAGTGTCTGTGGTGTACCTGGGGTGTCAGAGGTGTACCTGGGAGTGTCTGGGGGTGTACCTGGGAGTGTCAGTGGGTACCTGGGGTGTCAGAGGTGTGTACCTGGGAGTGTCAGAGCTGTGCAGGAGGTGTCAGAGGTGTACCTGGGAGTGTCGGAGAGGTGGCCTGGGAGTGGCAAAGTGTACATAGGAAGTGTCTAGAGGTGTACCTGGGAGTGTTTGAGGTGTACCTGGGATTGTCAAAATTGTACCTGGGAGTAGCCGAGGAGGTGGCCCATGGAGTGTCCAGAGAATTGTACCTGGCAGTGTCAGCGGTGTACCTGCAAGTGTCAGAGTACTTACAGGAGTGTCTGAGTGTACCTGGGAGTGCCTGAGAATATACCTGGGAGTGTCTGAGGGGTGTACCTGGGAGTGTAAGTACCAGGGAGTGTCACAGGAAGTACCTGGGAGTGTGAGAGGAATTGTACCTGGAGGTGTGAAAGGTGTACCTAGGGCGTCTGAGGTGTACACAAGTGTCCAGAGGTGGCGCAGGAGTGTGCAGGTGTACCTGGAAGTGTGTGAAGGTGTACCTGGGTGTCATGGGAGAGCAGAGAGTGAAAAGAAAGAGGTGTACCTGGGAGGTGTCCAGAGAGGTGTACCAAGAGTGTGAAAAGTGTACCTGGGGTGTCAGAGGTGTACCTTGGGTGTCAGAGGTGTTCCTGGGAGTGTCAGAGGTGTACCTGGGGTGTAGCAATGTACCTGGGAATGTCGGAGGTGTTCGTGGGAGAGTCCCGGAGGTGTACCTGGTGTCGCGCGGTGGCCACCTGGGAAGGTCAGAGGTGTACCAGGGGAATGTGGAGGTGTACCTGGGGTGTCAGGGGCTGTACTTGGGAGTGTCGGAGGTAGCGCAGCGAGAGTGTGCAGGGCGTACACAAGTGTCCAGAGAATTGTACCCGAAGTGTCAGAGGTAGCCTGCAAATTGTCAGAAGGTGTACCTGGGAGTGTCGGAGAATTGTACCTGGGAGTGTAAGTTACCTGGAGTGTCGAGAGGGGTAGCCTAGGAGTAGCCAGTGTACCTGGGAGTGTCACAGGTGTACTTGCAGGAGTATCAGAGGTGGCAGGGAATGTCAGAGGGTGTGCTTGGGAGTGTCGGAGGTGGCCTGGGTGTGATGTGCGTGTGGTGTCAGAGGGTGGCCTGGGAGGTCAGGGGTGTACCCGAGGTGTCGGAGGTGGCCTCCAGGGGTGTCAGAGGTGTACCTGTTAGTGTCGGAGGTGGCCTGGGAGTGTAAGTTTACCTGGGAGTGTCGGAGTGGCCTGGGAGTGTCGGAGGTGTGCCTGGGAGTGTCACAGGTGTGCGGGAGTATGAGAGGTGGCCTCCGGAGTGTCAGAGGGGTGTACCTGGGAGTGTCAGAGGTGGCCACTGAGAGTGTCGGAGGTGTACCTGGGAGTGTCAGAGGTGTACCTGGGAGTGTCGGAGGTGTGCCTTGGGAGTGTCGGAGGTGTACCAGGGAAGTGTCAGAGGTGTGCTGGGTGTCAGAGGTGTGCATGGGAGTGTCAGCGTGTACCTGGGAGTGCCTGAGGTGTGCCTGGAGTGTCAGAGGTGTGCCTGGGAGTGTTAGAGGTGCACTTGGGAGTGTCAGAGGTGCACCTTGGGTGTCTGAGGGTTTACCTGGGAGGTGTCTGGTGTACCTGGCAGTGTCAGGGTGTACCGGGGAGGTGTCAGAGGTATGCCTGGAAGGTGTCAGGCGTTGGCCTGGGAGTGTCAGAGGTGTCCTGGGAGGTGTCAGTGTACCTGGGAGAGTCAGAGGTGCCTCCGGAGTGTCAGAGGTGTACCTGGGAGTTTCAGAGGGTGTACCTGGAGTGTCAAGGTGTACCAGGGTGTCGAGAGGTGTACATGGGAGTGTCGGACAT
>NW_024751492.1:0-15520 GCF_018991925.1 Homarus americanus
ATTATTATTATTATTACACAAATGGTCAGGTCTATAGCTCAGGCAGGTCCTAACCCGCTAACCTCTCACTAAAAACAGGAAAAACTATATCTGTCATCTACACAAAAGGTAACCAGGTAAGACTCTTGATATAGAAATAATGAAATAGTTTTTGTAGTTTGACCCCTCCCCAAAAAGTAGTTTTTTTTCTAAGTCCCCCTTAAAAAAAATAAGGCAACGTTGATTATCTGAAGAAATTGGCTTGATTTCTGAAGTGCTTGAACTATCAACACGTCCAGTACTGCCCAGTAAGACCCTGCTATAACTTACGCTCTCACTCTAATACTGAAATTAATCCATCGCTTCTCTGGCGAGTTACCAAGTGGATAAGATATCTCTCCCGGACGGACGGACAGAAGGACTGAAGGACTTATAGCATCATTTCTATACATCCCCAAACTTTCGGTCCGGGTGCTGCGAGAAAGAAATTCTGCACTGGTCAACAAGGAATCGCGCTGCCAATACAGTAAAACGATTGACTTTCTATTTTCATAAAACTTAGAAAAATTTGATGTTTGATGCAAGCTTAGGAAAACGTGGTATCCTTAAAGATTACCACCGACTGAGAGACACCGTGTTACCTGTGCTAGGCGTCACCAGCTGAGAAACGCCGTGTTACCTGTGCTAGGCGTCATCAGCTGAGAGACGCCGCGTTACCTGTGCTAGGCGTCACCATCTGAGAGACGCCGTGTTACCAGTGCTAGGCGTCACCATCTGAGAGACGCGGCGCTAGACCAGACAGTCGCTGTAAGTCACTGCCCTCACCTGTGCCCTTGAACTCTCTCCTCTGGTTGGTCATGCTGCTGTTGCTGTCTCCTGTTGCTGCTGTTGTTTGTCCTGTTGCTGCTGTCGCTATTAAGCGTCTCCTGGTTGCTGCGGTTGTTAGGTCTTTCTGGTGCCTTTCCATGCCTGTATACAGTAATCCAGACTGGGACGTGCGGGAGATTTGTACAGTTGAAGGAACATTTCTCTATCTTTGTACCTGTAGTTGAAGATTCGCTTTATAATTCACAGATCTCAATTTTCCTTCCCCACTTGTTGCACCGCCTTCAGTGAATGATCTATCACAACGCCTAGATCTTTCTCTTTATCGACAGTATCCAGGAAAGTGTTGTAACAGAATAGTTGTAATTAGGGTTGTTGAATCCTACGTGTCGGGTGTTGCATTTCGTAATGTTAAAGAACATTTGTCAGTCTGGAGACCATTTGAACAGCTCATGCAGGTCTTTCTGCATTGTTGCCACATCGTCTTGAGTTGTTACCTTCCCAAATATCTTCGTGTCGTCCTCAAACTTGACAATGTGGCTCGATATATTTTCATCTGTGTCGTTTATGTAGATCACAAACAAGGTGGGTCCAAGGATAGAGCCTTGTGGTACTCCGCTGAGAACCTTTTACCATTCAGAATGTACTCCATTTATTGCCACTCGTTGTTGTTTGTCTTCGAGCCAGTTGTTAATCCACGTCACAATCTTGCCTGTGGTGTCGTGTGCCTGGATCTTAGAGCCAGTCGCATGTGGTCTTTTGGCTGGAAATCGTTTAGGAGAAATTAATGTACAAATACATCTACTGGTGAGCTCTTGGTCACGTAGTTCGTAACTGTTAACGTTTCTGCTGAACGTGATTAAGTTTGTCAGACGAATTTTCTTTCTATGGAAACCGTGTTGCGCTGTGTTGATAAGACTGTGTTCGGTCTGGTGTTGGATGATGGCGTCCCTCAGAATTTTCTCAAAGAGATTGCATTTATGTGACGGGCCTGCAGTTTTCGCTGCACCTTTCCTACTCCTTCATGTGTATTAGGTGACGTTGACTGATTTCCAGTCCCTATAGGCGCTTTACCCTGATCCAAGGATTTGCTGAATAAAAGTCTTAGTGGGGTGCAGATCACGTGAGGACTTGCACGGTGTATGTCACTTCAATATTTTTATTTTATTTACGTGCTGTCGTGTTTGTACAGCATATGTATGTGAAAGTGTTTATATATTGAAGGTATTGTTGTTAATATTAATTAAATGCATAAAATGTAATAGTATTTGTTTTAATTATTACTAGTTTAATTATTATTATTATTATTATTATTATTATTATTATTATTATTATTATTATTATTATTATTAATATTATTATTATTATTATTAATTATTATTATTATTACTAATTATTATTATTGTTATTATTATTATTACTAATTATTATTATTATTATTATTATTATTATTTATCATTATTATTATTTTTAATTATTATTATTATTAATTATTATTATTATTATTATTATTATTATTATTTATTATCTAATATACTATAGAAATAGCCGTGTGTGTGTCTGTTCTGGGCAGCCAAAATGGCACAATCGGTTTTTCATCAAACTTGATGGAAAAATCGCAAAAAATTCGTAGAGTGGAACAAACCTGGTCCCATGTCGATGGTTTCTTTAGGAAGGCATTAATTAATCATTTTGTCGCTGTACGCTGTCAGCCGGACGGCGGTTGCTCGCTAGCCAAGCACGAGCGTTCAATCTTTCACCTGGCATGAAGGGCCCACGTTCACTTGTTATTAACTATGAAACTTATAATATTTCTGGTAATATCGTCTTGATTTTCCTGGGACGAGTTCGATGGTGTTCTGCCTCTAGTTTATTCCTTCTTGCTATTTGGTTCCCGGTCAGTGCAAAATTCTTTATGTTCTGCAAACCATATTTGACACATGAAAGGGCGCCAAACTTATTTTAAGATTACTACTACTACTACCAATAATAATAATAATCTGTTGTAAGTGATAAGGTTAATGACTCTATAAAATAATATAAATCAGCGTAAATTTCTCGTGTTTCTCTTTCTAGGTCCCCTTACGTCGTGTTTTGCCTGTGTGGGGTAATTCTGATTTGGGTGACTCAGCTTCCTTCCCACCTTATTCTCCCTCACCCCACTGTACACATCACATCACTTTACAGGTAAAATGATTACTATATACGGTACCTGGAACATCCAGTCTGCTCCAGGAAGCTTCCAATTATCAAACACCACAGGGATCTTGCTTTGGTAGAGGTGTCGCATTATGATCATCTTGGCGTCAACATCCTGAAGATCTGCCAACCTCCTCACCAGCTTGTTCTCCTTCAGGATGGGTTTGGCTTTTCTGTAACCATGTAACAAGTAATTTAATTAAGTGTCTGTCCTGTGATGAAAGAGCTAGCTGTTTTGGTTGTGTTTAGGTGGATGGGCACTGTGTTTTGGTTGGGTTCACGTGGATGGGTACTGTGTTTTGGTTGTGTTTAGGTGGATGGGCACTGTGTTTAGGTTGTGTTTAGGATGGATGGGTACTGTGTTTTGGTTGGGTTCACGTGGATGGGTACTGTGTTTAGGTTGTGTTTAGGATGGATGGGCACTGTGTTTAGGTTGTGTTTTAGGATGGATGGGTACTGTGTTTTGGTTGGGTTCACGTGGATGGGTACTGTGTTTTGGATGTGTTTAGGTGGATGGGTGTTGTGTTGCTTGGGTATGTATAGATTAGTGTATGAATGTTGATTAATAACGCATAATAATGAACTTTATGAGGCTGTGAAAAGACATGTGAACAGAAATAAAAAATAAATAAATAATAATAATAATAATAATAATAATAATAATAATAATAATAATAATAATAATAATAATAATAATAATAATAATAATAATAATAATTGAGGATGATGATGGTTAGGTTAATTATTATACTAAATCAACTTTTAATTTTATTAATTTTTTTTTTTACATAAAATTTAATAACATTCATCAACGACGATAATAACGCTTGCCCCGTTTCAGGATTCTTCTGGTGCAATCAACACAGCGGGGGGGTGATTCATAATAACCGCCCTCATGTTGCTGCCTTCTGGGCCTCACGTAGGGCGATGATCTGTAGCCGTCGTCAAACTCCCTCCTCCTGGGTCTTTTCCAGGGTGAGGAGTTGTAGCCGTCGTCAAACTCCCTCCTCCTGGGTCTTTTCCAGGGTGAGGAGTTGTAGCCGTCGTCAAACTCCCTCCCCCTGGGCCTCCTGTACGAGGAGTTGTAGCCTTCATCGTATCGTCTTTTACGGAAGGTTTTCCTGAATCTTTCAGGCTCCCGCATTTGTTTTGGAATCTTTTCGGAGTTGTAGTTGGGTCCACCTGGATACCGGAGGTATTCAACTTTCAGACACCGACGAGAATTTTTGTACAGTCCGCGTTTACCCACTGGTTCTCCATTGAGCCTGAGAGCTTCTTCTCTGTAAAATTCGCTACAGTACCTAGCGATGGCTGTACCACGGTGTAGACCGGTCTGGTGGTCACAGGGCATAAAGAAGTTTACCAGACCCCCGCAATGGCTGAAGAGAGATCGCATCTTCCGGTAGGTTACCTCGGTGGGAATATGTTTTATAAAGAGACCATATTGGTCAAATCTGTGAAAGTCGTCCTTAGGTATATCACAGACCGGATTAGTGTCTGGGTCTACCTCTGGCTGTGGAGTCATACCGTACTCGATCTGCATATCCTTAATATCGTGATTAGAACTCATTTTCATAATAATAACTGATTCTATTCAATATTGGATCCTTCAGTAGGACGTGTTTTGTTCCGCAGAAAATGTAGTAAGAGGCTTCTGAACTTGTTCTAGTGTTTTAGTGAACTTGTATTAGTATTATAATGAACCTATAATAGTGTTATAGTGAACATGTGGTAGTGTTATAGTGAACATGTGGTAGTGTTGGAGTGAACATGTGGTAGTGTTATAGTGAACATGTGGTAGTGTTATAGTGAACATGTGGTAGTGTTGTAGTGAACGTGTGGTAGTGTTGTAGTGAACATGTGGTAGTGTTGTAGTGAACATGTGGTAGTGTTGTAGTGAACATGTGGTAGTGTTATAGTGAACATGTGGTAGTGTTGTAGTGAACATGTGGTAGTGTTGTAGTGAACATGTGGTAGTGTTGTAGTGAACGTGTGGTAGTGTTGTAGTGAACATGTGGTAGTGTTATAGTGAACATGTGGTAGTGTTGTAGTGAACATGTGGTAGTGTTATAGTGAACATGTGGTAGTGTTGTAGTGAACATATGGTAGTGTTGTAGTGAACATGTGGTAGTGTTGTAGTGAACATGTGGTAGTATTATAGTGAACGTGTGGTAGTGTTGTAGTGAACATGTGGTAGTGTTGTAGTGAACATGTGGTAGTGTTGTAGTGAACATGTGGTAGTGTTGTAGTGAACATGTGGTAGTATTATAGTGAACGTGTGGTAGTGTTGTAGTGAACATGTGGTAGTGTTATAGTGAACATGTGGTAGTGTTGTAGTGAACATATGGTAGTGTTGTAGTGAACATGTGGTAGTGTTGTAGTGAACATGTGGTTGTGGTAGTGTTGTAGTGAACATGTGGTAGTGTTATATAACACGTCAAAATACAGACATTCACCCAGTTCAGCACCAGAAAGCGATACCTACACTAAACAACACAACTTGATCTTGGCATACGGATAAACAAGTAATGGCAGCTTCCCTGATAGCTCCCCACGTCGCCGAGTGTTGTTGCAAACATCAGAAAACCATAAGTCAGAAATTTGTAATTCCTCTAACCATTTCTTTCTATTCATGAAGTAAGAATTAATGTTTTTCTATAAAAAATCTTCCTATACTGGCTCCTTCCCATGAGTCTGAAGTCTAAAGTATTTCCCAGATATTCTTCATTCTCAAGGTAAGACATAAGTTTTCTTCTATGGGTATATATTTCCTGTTAATTAAGTACGGCGGCACCATTTAATTACAACCACAGAAATGTTAGAACAGAGGAATGGTTTACCAGCTACATTATATACTGGTATACTGTTTTTGATTTAACAGACATAAAATGAACAAACATAACCTACCCAATTTAACCTAATATATCTAATCTAACCTAACCTACTCTATTTAACCTATTTTAACCTCTTCTAACCTACTTTATTTAACCTAATCTATCTAACCTAACCTACATTAGGTATGGCTATGGCGTTTAGCACAAGGGTGTATAACTGTCTGGAATAGACAAAATTTAAAATCAACAGTTTAAAAATTCCTTTTCCTATTTTTTTTGAGATTTTCATGAGGTAAGAAAGCCTTTTTGTATAAAAAAATCTTTATGTTGATGGTTAAAGTGCACAACCTTCATCAGTATTATGGTAATGGATCTTGATATGTACAGTAGCTAAAACAACTATCTGTGCAGGTGGGGGTGGATATGCTCCGGAATGGTACGTGTGACTAGTGACAGCCCCCATATACCAATATTTATCGTCCATGGTCTCATATTGTTTCCCACAAAGTATGTACAGATAGTTGTTTTAGCTACTGTACATGTACAGGTATTTTACTGTGTAAATTATGCATGATCCCCTAGCCTACAGTTTTAGGATAATCAAATGTGGGAATACTATTAACACAGGAAGAGCCACAGTGTGTATTGCTTATATGAAACGCTTTTGTTTAAACAAATAAATATTTAATTAGGTTAGGTTGGTAGGTTATATTAAGAACCATAATGAACTTCACATAGAATTTCAAGAACAAGACATACGACGGCCATTGAGGTCAACATTACAGTGGATAATACTCGCATATAGCCGTTCCCTAACAAATATTGTGCTGTAAATATGAACTCACTTCTCTTAAGGCTACCTAATTTAAATAGTCTTCCAGAGAAAGCACAAGTGGTTGCCAATAAATTAACGCTGTGTGAACGACTAATAAATATTTTACATCACAACAGCCAACACTAGACTAAACACAAATCGTGTGAAGGGATTTACGCAAAAAGAGAGAAGCCATCTCTAGCAAGCTTGGTATTATTAGACATTTATCTTTTACCATAGTCTGTCCTTCACAGACACAAGTATACGTTACGACTTACCAAATTTTGGTCCGAGATCGGTGAAGACCCCAGTGCAATTAATCGGTGGTCAGGGAGGTGTAAAGTCAACGCTTAACCCCCGAACACTTTAGTATGGGTTAAATTGTTGTTTTTTCATTAGTATATGATTTTTTGTCCACTTCCTACTGTGTTATCATTACCTCAGATACACACACTTATCACCACCAGAATCATCATAAAATTATCCTGGAAATCACCTGAGCATTAGATTCATTCACATTCATTACATATCCAAACTGACACACACAAACAAACACACACACACGCACACACACACACACACACACACACACACACACACACACACACACACACACATCCTTGACATACTACATCCTTGACCACCGAAGGGTCAAGACGTACCTGGCGCTCCTCTCGGAGCAGCCAGGTCAACTGTTAAGTTGGCCCATACCAACTCCCTCCCCTGAACCCTCCTCCCCACCGTAATATCAACAAGTTCTCGCCAGAAGTTACAATTTCATTTAGGAAAGGAATGGAACCAGTGTTAAACAGAGGTGAACAGTGGTGAACAGTGCTTAAGTCAGTGAGAACAACTCAACAGTAACAGTCATACCCAAGTTAACCTTCACACAGTGAGGTCCCAGGTACCCAGTGATAACGGCCCGTGAGACCCAACAACCAGCGATGTGTTAATCCGTCTACGATAGGAAGGCCTGGGACCACACCTCACTCATATAACACCATCTGTGAGGGAATTACTACACCACGTCAGGTCCCTCATAACACCATATGTGAAGGAGTTACTACACCACGTGAGGCCCCTCATAACACCATCTGTGAGGGAATTACTACACCACATGAGGTCCCTCCTAACACCATCTGGGAGGGAGTTACTACACTACGTGTTTGCAGTTCAACACCTACAATAATCTGTATGTTCACTGTATGTTCCTTTACCTTTCTCTAATGAAGGCTTTTGTTAAACCACCAATGTATGTAATAAGTCATTTATGTCCAACGTATATTTTCAGCCTTCGGGGTGCAGAACTTTTTCAATAAACCGTCAATTATTATTATTATTATTATTATTATTACACAAATGGTCAGGTCTATAGCTCAGGCAGGTCCTAACCCAGCTAACCTCTCACTAAAAACAGGAAAAACTATATCTGTCATCTACACAAAAGGTAACCAGGTAAGACTCTTGATATAGAAATAATGAAATAGTTTTTGTAGTTTGACCCCTCCCCAAAAAGTAGTTTTTTTTCTAAGTCCCCCTTAAAAAAAATAAGGCAACGTTGATTATCTGAAAAAATTGGCTTGATTTCTGAAGTGCTTGAACTATCAACACGTCCAGTACTGCCCAGTAAGACCCTGCTATAACTTACGCTCTCACTCTAATACTGAAATTAATCCATCGCTTCTCTGGCGAGTTACCAAGTGGATAAGATATCTCTCCCGGACGGACGGACAGAAGGACTGAAGGACTTATAGCGTCATTTCTATACATCCCCAAACTTTCGGTCCGGGTGCTGCGAGAAAGAAATTCTGCACTGGTCAACAAGGAATCGCGCTGCCAATACAGTAAAACGATTGACTTTCTATTTTCATAAAACTTAGACAAATTTGATGTTTGATGCAAGCTTAGGAAAACGTGGTATCCTTAAAGATTACCACCGACTGAGAGACACCGTGTTACCTGTGCTAGGCGTCACCAGCTGAGAAACGCCGTGTTACCTGTGCTAGGCGTCATCAGCTGAGAGACGCCGCGTTACCTGTGCTAGGCGTCACCAGCTGAGAAACGCCGTGTTACCTGTGCTAGGCGTCATTAGCTGAGAGACACCGCGTTACCTGTGCTAGGCGTCACCATCTGAGAGACGCCGTGTTACCAGTGCTAGGCGTCACCATCTGAGAGACGCGGCGCTAGACCAGACAGTCGCTGTAAGTCACTGCCCTCACCTGTGCCCTTGAACTCTCTCCTCTGGTTGGTCATGCTGCTGTTGCTGTCTCCTGTTGCTGCTGTTGTTTGTCCTGTTGCTGCTGTTTGTGCTATTGCTGTCTCCTGTTGCTGCGGTTGTTAGGTCTTTCTGGTGGTAGTCTTTCCATGCCTGTATACAGTAATCCACACTGGAACGTACTGGAGATTTGTGCAGTTAAAGGAGCATGTTCCCGTCGTTGTATTCAGAGGTAAGCTTTATAAATCCCAAACTTCGATTTACTTTTGTCACTGCTGCCCCCAGTTGTTGCGCCGTCTTCAGTGAATGATCTATCGCAACGCCAAGAACTTTCTCCTTATCGACAGTATCCAGGAAAGTGTTATTAAACAGAATAGTTGTGATTGGATTGTTGTCTTCTATTATGTAATGTTAAAGATCTTTTGCCAGTCTCAAGACCATTTGAACAGCTCATGCAGGTCTTTCTACATTGTTGCGACGTCGTCTTGATTTGCTACCTTCCCCAATATCTTTGTGTCGTCCACAAAATTGACAATGTGACTCGATATGCTTTCACCTATGTCGTTTATGTAGATGACAAACAGGGTGGGTCCAAAGATAGAGCCTTGTGGTACTCCACTGAATGTACTCCATTTATTACCACTCTTTGTTGCCAGTCTTCGAGTCAATTGTTAATCCACAGCAAAATCTTGCCTGTGATGCCATGTGCCAGGATCTTAGAGGCCAGTCGTGCATGTGGGTCTTTGTCAAACGTTTTGGAGAAATTAATGTACAACACATCTACTGGTGAGCCTTGGTCACGTAGTCTGTAACTGTTAACGTTTCAAGGAACGTGATTAAGTTTGTCAGACAGAATTTTCTTTCTATGAAACCGTGTTGCGCTGTGTTGATAAGACTGTGTTCGGTCTGGTGTTGGATGATGGCGTCCCTCAGAATTTTCTCAAAGAGATTGCATTTATGTGACGGGCCTGCAGTTTTCCGCTGCACCTTTCCTACTCCTTCATGTGTATTAGGTGACGTTGACTGATTTCCAGTCCCTATAGGCGCTTTACCCTGATCCAAGGATTTGCTGAATAAAAGTCTTAGTGGGGTGCAGATCACGTGAGGACCCTGCACGGTGTATGTCACTTCAATATTTTTATTTTATTTACGTGCTGTCGTGTTTGTACAGCATATGTATGTGAAAGTGTTTATATATTGAAGGTATTGTTGTTAATATTAATTAAATGCATAAAATGTAATAGTATTTGTTTTAATTATTACTAGTTTAATTATTATTATTTTTATTATTATTATTATTATTATTATTATTATTATTATTAATATTATTATTATTATTATTAATTATTATTATTATTACTAATTATTATTATTGTTATTATTATTATTACTAATTATTATTATTATTATTATTATTATTATTATTATTATTATTATTATTATTATTATTATTTTTAATTATTATTATTATTAATTATTATTATTATTATTATTATTATTATTATTATTATTATTATTATTATTATTATTATTATTATTTATTATCTAATATACTATAGAAATAGCCGTGTGTGTGTCTGTTCTGGGCAGCCAAAATGGCACAATCGGTTTTTCATCAAACTTGATGGAAAAATCGCAAAAAATTCGTAGAGTGGAACAAACCTGGTCCCATGTCGATGGTTTCTTTAGGAAGGCATTAATTAATCATTTTGTCGCTGTACGCTGTCAGCCGGACGGCGGTTGCTCGCTAGCCAAGCACGAGCGTTCAATCTTTCACCTGGCATGAAGGGCCCACGTTCACTTGTTATAAACTATGAAACATAATATTTCTGGTAATATCGTCTTGATTTTCCTGGGACGAGTTCGATGGTGTTCTGCCTCTAGTTTATTCCTTCTTGCTATTTGGTTCCCGGTCAGTGCAAAATTCTTTATGTTCTGCAAACCATATTTGACACATGAAAGGGCGCCAAACTTATTTTAAGATTACTACTACTACTACCAATAATAATAATAATCTGTTGTAAGTGATAAGGTTAATGACTCTATAAAATAATATAAATCAGCGTAAATTTCTCGTGTTTCTCTTTCTAGGTCCCCTTACGTCGTGTTTTGCCTGTGTGGGGTAATTCTGATTTGGGTGACTCAGCTTCCTTCCCACCTTATTCTCCCTCACCCCACTGTACACATCACATCACTTTACAGGTAAAATGATTACTATATACGGTACCTGGAACATCCAGTCTGCTCCAGGAAGCTTCCAATTATCAAACACCACAGGGATCTTGCTTTGGTAGAGGTGTCGCATTATGATCATCTTGGCGTCAACATCCTGAAGATCTGCCAACCTCCTCACCAGCTTGTTCTCCTTCAGGATGGGTTTGGCTTTTCTGTAACCATGTAACAAGTAATTTAATTAAGTGTCTGTCCTGTGATGAAAGAGCTAGCTGTTTTGGTTGTGTTTAGGTGGATGGGCACTGTGTTTTGGTTGGGTTCACGTGGATGGGTACTGTGTTTTGGTTGTGTTTAGGTGGATGGGCACTGTGTTTAGGTTGTGTTTAGGATGGATGGGTACTGTGTTTTGGTTGGGTTCACGTGGATGGGTACTGTGTTTAGGTTGTGTTTAGGATGGATGGGCACTGTGTTTAGGTTGTGTTTTAGGATGGATGGGTACTGTGTTTTGGTTGGGTTCACGTGGATGGGTACTGTGTTTTGGATGTGTTTAGGTGGATGGGTGTTGTGTTGCTTGGGTATGTATAGATTAGTGTATGAATGTTGATTAATAACGCATAATAATGAACTTTATGAGGCTGTGAAAAGACATGTGAACAGAAATAAAAAATAAATAAATAATAATAATAATAATAATAATAATAATAATAATAATAATAATAATAATAATAATAATAATAATAATAATTGAGGATGATGATGGTTAGGTTAATTATTATACTAAATCAACTTTTAATTTTATTAATTTTTTTTTTTACATAAAATTTAATAACATTCATCAACGACGATAATAACGGTTGCCCCGTTTCAGGATTCTTCTGGTGCAATCAACACAGCGGGGGGGTGATTCATAATAACCGCCCTCATGTTGCTGCCTTCTGGGCCTCACGTAGGGCGATGATCTGTAGCCGTCGTCAAACTCCCTCCTCCTGGGTCTTTTCCAGGGTGAGGAGTTGTAGCCGTCGTCAAACTCCCTCCTCCTGGGTCTTTTCCAGGGTGAGGTGTTGTAGCCGTCGTCAAACTCCCTCCCCCTGGGCCTCCTGTACGAGGAGTTGTAGCCTTCATCGTATCGTCTTTTACGGAAGGTTTTCCTGATTCTTTCAGGCTCCCGCATTTGTTTTGGAATCTTTTCGGAGTTGTAGTTGGGTCCACCTGGATACCGGAGGTATTCAACTTTCAGACACCGACGAGAATTTTTGTACAGTCCGCGTTTACCCACTGGTTCTCCATTGAGCCTGAGAGCTTCTTCTCTGTAAAATTCGCTACAGTACCTAGCGATGGCTGTACCACGGTGTAGACCGGTCTGGTGGTCACAGGGCATAAAGAAGTTTACCAGACCCCCGCAATGGCTGAAGAGAGATCGCATCTTCCGGTAGGTTACCTCGGTGGGAATATGTTTTATAAAGAGACCATATTGGTCAAATCTGTGAAAGTCGTCCTTAGGTATATCACAGACCGGATTAGTGTCTGGGTCTACCTCTGGCTGTGGAGTCATACCGTACTCGATCTACATATCCTTAATATCGTGATTAGAACTCATTTTCATAATAATAACTGATTCTATTCAATATTGGATCCTTCAGTAGGACGTGTTTTGTTCCGCAGAAAATGTAGTAAGAGGCTTCTGAACTTGTTCTAGTGTTTTAGTGAACTTGTATTAGTATTATAATGAACCTATAATAGTGTTATAGTGAACATGTGGTAGTGTTATAGTGAACATGTGGTAGTGTTGGAGTGAACATGTGGTAGTGTTATAGTGAACATGTGGTAGTGTTATAGTGAACATGTGGTAGTGTTGTAGTGAACGTGTGGTAGTGTTGTAGTGAACATGTGGTAGTGTTGTAGTGAACATGTGGTAGTGTTGTAGTGAACATGTGGTAGTGTTATAGTGAACATGTGGTAGTGTTGTAGTGAACATGTGGTAGTGTTGTAGTGAACATGTGGTAGTGTTGTAGTGAACGTGTGGTAGTGTTGTAGTGAACATTTGGTAGTGTTATAGTGAACATGTGGTAGTGTTGTAGTGAACATGTGGTAGTGTTATAGTGAACATGTGGTAGTGTTGTAGTGAACATATGGTAGTGTTGTAGTGAACATGTGGTAGTGTTGTAGTGAACATGTGGGAGTATTATAGTGAACGTGTGGTAGTGTTGTAGTGAACATGTGGTAGTGTTGTAGTGAACATGTGGTAGTGTTGTAGTGAACATGTGGTAGTATTGTAGTGAACATGTGGTAGTGTTGTAGTGAACATGTGGTAGTATTATAGTGAACGTGTGGTAGTGTTGTAGTGAACATGTAGTAGTGTTATAGTGAACATGTGGTAGTGTTGTAGTGAACATATGGTAGTGTTGTAGTGAACATGTGGTAGTGTTGTAGTGAACATGTGGTTGTGGTAGTGTTGTAGTGAACATGTGGTAGTGTTATATAACACGTCAAAATACAGACATTCACCCAGTTCAGCACCAGAAAGCGATACCTACACTAAACAACACAACTTGATCTTGGCATACGGATAAACAAGTAATGGCAGCTTCCATGATAGCTCCCCACGTCGCCGAGTGTTGTTGCAAACATCAGAAAACCATAAGTCAGAAATTTGTAATTCCTCTAACCATTTCTTTCTATTCATGAAGTAAGAATTAATGTTTTTCTATAAAAAATCTTCCTATACTGGCTCCTTCCCATGAGTCTGAAGTCTAAAGTATTTCCCAGATATTCTTCATTCTCAAGGTAAGACATAAGTTTTCTTCTATGGGTATATATTTCCTGTTAATTAAGTACGGCGGCACCATTTAATTACAACCACAGAAATGTTAGAACAGAGGAATGTTTTACCAGCTACATTATATACTGTTATACTGTTTTTGATTTAACAGACATAAAATGAACAAACATAACCTACCCAATTTAACCTAATATATCTAATCTAACCTAACCTACTCTATTTAACCTATTTTAACCTCTTCTAACCTACTTTATTTAACCTAATCTATCTAACCTAACCTACATTAGGTATGGCTATGGCGTTTAGCACAAGGGTGTATAACTGTCTGGAATAGACAAAATTTAAAATCAACAGTTTAAAAATTCCTTTTCCTATTTTTTTTTGAGATTTTCATGAGGTAAGAAAGCCTTTTTGTATAAAAAAATCTTTATGTTGATGGTTAAAGTGCACAACCTTCATCAGTATTATGGTAATGGATCTTGATATGTACAGTAGCTAAAACAACTATCTGTGCAGGTGGGGGTGGATATGCTCCGGAATGGTACGTGTGACTAGTGACAGCCCCCATATACCAATATTTATCGTCCATGGTCTCATATTGTTTCCCACAAAGTATGTACAGATAGTTGTTTTAGCTACTGTACATGTACCGGTA
Source organism: Homarus americanus (assembly GCF_018991925.1). Classification (NCBI taxonomy): domain Eukaryota; kingdom Metazoa; phylum Arthropoda; class Malacostraca; order Decapoda; family Nephropidae; genus Homarus; species Homarus americanus. Next base: position 14,473 of record NW_024751492.1, read on the forward strand.
TTTTACTAGTGTAAATTATATGCATGATCCCCTAGCCTACAGTTTTAGGATAATCGTCTTGAATACTTTCTTAACCTGGGAAGAGCCACGGTGTTATTGTTGCTTATATGAAACTTTTGTTTTAAACAAGGCAAATGCTATAATTAGGTTGGTAGGTTATATTAAGAACCATAATGAACTTCACATAGAATTTCAAGAACAAGACAGACGACGGCCATTGAGGTCAACATTACAGTGGATAATACTCGCATATAGCCGTTCCCTAACAAATATTGTACTGTAAATATGAACTCACTTCTCCTAAGGCTACCTAATTTAAATAATCTTCCAGAGAAAGCACAAGTGGTTGCCAATAAATTAACGCTGTGTGAACGACTAATAAATATTTTACATCACAACAGCCAACACTAGACTAAACACAAATCGTGTGAAGGGATTTACGCAAAAAGAGAGAAGCCATCTCTAGCAAGCTTGGTATTATTAGACATTTATCTTTTTCCATAGTCTGTCCTTCACAGACACAAGTATACGTTACGACTTACCAAATTTTGGTCCGAGATCGGTGAAGACCACAGTGCAATTAATCGGTGGTCAGGGAGGTGTAAAGTCAACGCTTAACCCCCGAACACTTTAGTATGGGTTAAATTGTTGTTTTTTCATTAGTATATGATTTTTTGTCCACTTCCTACTGTGTTATCATTACCTCAGATACACACACTTATCACCACCAGAATCATCATAAAATTATCCTGGAAATCACCTGAGCATTAGATTCATTCACATTCATTACATGTCAAGCAGCACACAAACAAACAGGCAAACAGCACCTCATACAAATAAACAAAGAAACACCACTAACAATATCACCACACACACACACACACACACATCCTTGACCACCGAAGGGTCAAGACGTACCTGGCGCTCCTCTCGGAGCAGCCAGGTCAACTGCTATGTTGGCCCATACCAACTCCCTCCCCTGAACCCTCCTCCCCACCGTAATATCAACAAGTTCACGCCAGAAGTTACTATTTCATTTAGGAAAGAA
>NW_024751493.1:0-9304 GCF_018991925.1 Homarus americanus
TTCTCTTAAGCTCCTCTACGTGTGTGTTGGTGTGGGGATTAGTGGATGACATCATTATGACCTGACCTCATGTTTTTAAGGTCACCCTGTATATTTAAACCTCTCTCTGTCCATGTAGTCCAGTTGCCTCTGAAGATGTCTTGAATAAAGACGAAAGCTAAGGTGCTCCATTGTTTCCATTTTCCCGTGTGATTTTATCAAAATATACGTATATATATATATATATATATATATATATATATATATATATATATATATATATATATATATATATATATATATATATATATATATATATATATATATATATATATATATATATATATATGCTGAGGGTTTAAGCCAGTGTTGGTACAGTACCAGTAGACTTGATAGTCGTAACAGCCAAGTCTTGTTGGACCCAAAACAAAAGCTTCAGGTTATAAAATAGTTATAATCTGAGTAAGTGTAATTTGACCTCAGCCATCTGTGCTGTATCTGTAAAAACACAACTAAAACAAGACATTTACACCTTTTAAAGAACCCCCAAATCTGTACTCTTGGATTTTTATATGTGATGTTTTCCACTTGTAGCAAGTTAAATATAGCTACAGAGGTGTACCATATACTGTAGTGTACAGTACAGTATAGGAGAAATAGAGATAATTCATGATTTATTGCTTTATTTCCTGTCTGGAAAAAAAATGGTTACAATACCTTGTTTTCAATATATTTTCTTTTCTCTCAATTATTTGTATCTTACAGCACAAGATAAATATATCAAATAAAACTTATAGAAATAGTTTGCACATATATATCACAATACATCCAATCAACTTGATGGATATCTACTGTTTTCCTCAGGTCTTTAATCTATTAGAATCAGAAGCAGTGTACAGCAGTTTATTTATAACATGGCAAATGGATGATGTCTACGCATGTGTGTTCTGATACAGCTATTTTGCCTCGCCCGATACGAGCAATAAGGACAGGCGTACGGCTTCTCGCCAGTGTGAGTGTACATATGCTTACGCAGGTCAGTCTTGTCTCGTGCTATGTAGGGGCAGTGAGGGCATTCGTGCTGGCGTCTAGACCCCTTCATCATTGTCACAGCAAAGCGAGGTTGTGAGGTGTCCTACCAGGGAGAGAGACAACCCACTTAGCTCTGCATGTTCACAATACCAGTACAGTACAGTACTCTAACTTATTCACTTAATACACCACAAAAATACATTTAATTACATTTTTAAGTTGCCAATATTACACACTGTATTTAGGGAATTTAATACTGTATATATTTTAATATCCATCTGTATATATTTTTTTATGTTTAAGATGCACTATATATCACCTTCAGTTGTTATGCAAGAAGTCCTCATACGCAATATAAGTAAAGGTAGTGTGTGTGTGTGTGTGTGTGTAATAATAATAAACGGTTTATTAATATATGTGTGTGTGTGTGTGCTAAACAAATTCCACATTATAAAACTAAAATCTCAATTCTTTAACAAAAAATCCCTCTCCATTTCTATTAACACCCAACAACAGTGTTAAATGAAGGCTAACACAACTTTGGAACAAAAGGTCATAAAACACTGTAATGGTCCCCCACCTTTTGACACATACACTTGGTTTACCTTTCAGCTCAAATAGAGACAAGGTCATAACTCAAACTTTCATTTGCCAGTTTTTCTTAACATATATGGGTAAAGAAGAAAAATTGCGATATAACTCTAACACTGATTTCTTTCACATGGTATGCTGAGCAATCCATATATTTTTATTTATTTATATATATATATATTTTTTTAATTTGAACTTAAAAGGAGTCTTCTTGCCATTTATCCCCATGGAGAAATTTAGATTTCTTTGGATGGCCATTCCCACTAGCCGTCCAATTTCCATTCCACACCGCTCATAGATACTGTACCCTTCCCTAAGCCAGCACAATATTGTATGAATAGCATCTGAGTTTGTCTCTGGTGGTCTTTACAGTTTGTACATTCAACTCTACTCTTAGCGTCAACTATGAAGTGAGTCGTATTTCCAGATTCTTGGTTTCATTCTTGTCCTTTGATCTGAGATTCCATATCATGAGACTACTTATTTATTAATTAATTATTTGAACGCTTCTTTAATTGTCCCTCGATCTTCATTCTCCTGTCACGAGATTCCTCATCTTATATACCACAAGTACTGTACAGTACTGTCAATTAATAAGTGACCATAATCGCCCTTGTCCCCACTCATCCGTCTCTTACTTATGGCATCTTTCTCTTTCCTACTGGTACAGATCTAAGGTAATGGGCTGCTTGTTGCTCTGTTCCTAAAGCTTCTAATCTGTATCAAGTTTTGACAGTCCTTTGATGAATTATCACTCATATAAGGGACTTTCATCAAGAAATTTAATTCTGGCTTACAGTAATAATTCTCATTTTCACAAATCCATTAAAGTTGGAAGAGTGGAACATCAGAGTGGTGCTTTCGAAAGTGAGTTTTCAAGTTGCTGCTCTGAGTGGAACGATATGGACAACGTGAACATGCATAAGGCTTCTCTCCAGTGTGGATCCTAAAATGTTTTCGAAGATCACACATATCCTGCGAGAGGTAGCCACAGGATGGGCAGACTTTCATGGAGACCTTTGTTCTCTCAGCCAACGCGTTACCCCCCTCAAACCCTTGCCCCGACCTCGGTGTGAGGACTGTCGCCACCCGACCATCTCCACAACCCTAAAATGAAAAGAGAGGCATCTTACTCCACTTTTAATTCCCTATCATGTCATTCACAAAAGCTAGCATTTTTTTAACATGATAGTGAGTTGTGAAATAACATGGAGATTTCTTATTGGTCTTAATTACAGTACAGTACTGATCACACTTCAGTCTGTCTTATGGTAATTGCGAGTTATCTCGGGACAAATTGGTACATGTGCTAACCTTTGAGGTGGTATGCAGTAAATTTAGCCAACTTGCACTCTACAATGTATTCCATTTCACTTCCCCACCTCCTTTCACACAGTGAGCGTATGGTATGTATGGATCACATCCCCAAGACCTCACAAAAATTCATACAAACCCTACACTTTGTTTAGTACTGCACCATACAGTATAATAATACATCACCGTCATCCGCTAGACTTCATCACATCAGTAACTTTCCACATTGGGCTCAGTTGTTAAGTGGTAACTGTCATTAAATTTATTAACACCACCAAAATTGTCTAATAGGTGGAGTAACTCATCACAACTTCAAATGATTTATAAAAATTTTTATATTTTTTTTCACTGTTTCATCCCCCATCAGTAATTTTCTGGCACTTTCAGTTCTATTTACTAACTTTCTCCATATACAGTATAGAGTATATATGCTGAATGTAATCCTTACAACAACCCCTTTCGTCCTCATTTTCAATTTCATTATCTCTCTTCTTTTAATAATTCCTACAAAGGTTAACAGGCTACTTTTCTTTTCTGTGATCATAATTCACCCATCAGCTTTTACAGTCTGCAAAGGGCAATAGAATATCTAAAACTAATAATGATTAAAATCTTTCACCATACAGTATTGTACAATATTTAAACTATTAACAAGCATCAACCAAAACCCAACAAACAGATCTTAGTAGGAACAAGTGATCGCGCTTTTGGGAGTTTGAACGCTCGTGACAGCGTACAGCGAATGAGGGTGTGCCAAGTCCGTAGACTTGCATCGTTTTCCATCATAAATATAATTGTCACCTAATGCCTTCCGAAAGAAACCATTGACATGGGACCAGGTTTGTTCCACTCTATGATTTTTTTTTGTGATTTTTCCACCAAGATTGATGAAAAACGAGTGGGCCGTTTCGGCTGCCCAGAGCGCACACACACATGCCTAGCGCTATAGTATATTAGATGCTGGTAATATTTCTATACTTGTAGGAGGCAATTATATACAGTACAGTATACTATATGTACAGCAAGGCCTTACCGTTCATGCTTCTATCATTCACGGATCTGCTTTTGTGAGGAATGTATGGAGGTACAGTTTATGAACTGTGGTCAAAGTGCTTGATTATTCGTAAGCTGGCACGAGAGAAAATTCAGGAAGTCAAACCCACGAGATGCTCACAAGCATGATTCGCCTGCAGCCCCCACTATTCCTCCTTTATTCTCTCACCTTATTTACCAGGGTAATACTGATCTATCACTGTTCCTTCAGTCTTTGCAAATACTTTACCGATAAAAGTTCAAGTGACAAAATATACCAGTGCATTAGCTTGTAAGTAAACAGGAAAACAACCAAAGTACAGTGCAGTATGTGTATATGTATTCTAATGCAATTCTGCCTAGGTGTTATCCACACTGCCCAAAATGTGGCAAAAATCATTACTGAACTATGGTGACATACGACCAAAGTTTATTTTTGGAGTTCATTCAGTTTTAAATTTTTTTTTTAACCCTTCACCAGCAGCTAAGGATTCCCGACACTGCCCCATATGTTAAAAAAAGTAATGCAATGAACAAGAAATATCTACTGTTGATGGCTGTAGTTCAAGGGTTAAACAACTATACTGTGTAAGTGCATCTTAATGATCAATGTCAAACAAGATAATCACTAAGGATATGGGTAAAATGCAAAATGTAATAACTTTCAGAATCTCTTTCTTATACACTACCACATTCCAATTCTCATTTCTTTTCCAAGATGTGTTGTTCAGAATTTCAATTTCCGAGAATATACAGTACAGTACCTGTATATATTATTATTTATATATATATATACAGTAGTACCCCGATTTATGCGGTCAATTGAACCCACAGGGTACCGCATAAAGTGAACAACAGAACATATGGGATAAATTCCAATAGAGACTGGCCCGACCCCCAAACTCCACTTTTTCCGACACATTACCCATGTTGTAGTAAAAATAACATCTAAATTTTATGATGATATGCTCACACAATTAATATTTAAGAGAAATACAGTCGCCAGGTTAATGTCCATTCAAATAATGGACTCAAATCCCCCCCCCCCTTCCCAGCTCACTGGCCCCTACCTCTCTGAGAAATGATTGGGTAACACACTAGATTTTAACGTTTAGTAATAAATAATACCTCAGACTAAAGTTAGGATAATATAATTGACATTTCTGGATTCCTTGCAGGTCAGGGAATATTTTGAATGTAAACTTCATATATTTTGCACAAAAGATAAAATATTTACTTTGTGTAAACCAAATTATTACATTAGATCTAAAATTTGTATGTCTAATGCAAAATCCATGATGTTTATATTAAAATGATCATCATATTGTAAGAATTCCAGCAATGTAAATAATATTCTGACCGGGTAATTTGTATGAATTTTATGAGCTAAAACATATATCGTCAGTAAATAAACAAAGAAATATTCTTCAAGGACACTGTCAATCAAAATACTCGGCCCTAGCTGGGTCGGTCCCTCCCTCCCTCCCTCCCTCCCTCCTCCCTCCTCCCTCCCCCGACCTTCCCTCCCTACCAGAGAAGCTTTGGGAGAAAATAGTATATTTACATTTTTAGTAATAAATAATACCTCAGACTAAAGTTAGGATAATATAATTGACATTTCTGGTTTCCTTGCAGGTCAGGGAATATTTTGAATGTAAACATCATATATTTTGCACAAAAGATAAAATATTTGCTTTGTGTAAACCAAATTATTACATAAGATCTAAAATTTGTATGTCTAATGCAAAATCCATTATGTTTATATTAAAATGATCATCATATTGTACGAATTCAGCAATGTAAATTATATTCTGGCCGGGTAAGTTGTATGAATATTATGAGCTAAAAAAAAAAAAATTATACTTCACTGCGTATATGAGTAGATGCACCGCGGAAAGTGAAAGTCTGGTTCTGGCAAGGTACCGCGTAAATGAGAAATCTTGGAAAGTGAAACCGTGTACGGAAAGTGAAACCGTGTAAAGCGGGGTAATACTGTGTATGTGTATATGTATATGTATATGTATATATATATATATATATATACATATATATATATATATATATATATATATATATATATATATATATATATATATATATATATATATATATATATATATATATATATATATATATATATATATATATATATATATATATATATATATATATATATATATATATATATATATATATATACACATACACAGTGACCCTCGTTAACTTAACACTCGGTTTAATTTCGATTTAATAACTGCCTTCATGATCTTCAATTCGGTTAATGAAATTCTTACGAACCGATTTTTTCGCTTGCACTGACCGGGCAACCAGCTTTAGTATCAGTCCGCCAATACATTAATCGGGTTCTAGGGCTTAAATTCCTTACTATTTTAGTAAATATCAAGAAGTTTATACTATTCAATAATTTTAAAAGTTTAATATTCAATTTTTTAGTCACTTTAACAATTATTGAACATAATTGAAGGTAAAGTGACTAGTTTAATGCGCAGCATCCAGCCTCTTAACACAGCAAACAGGAGTTAGTCTCTCTCTGTTTTCACTGGAGGTAACATCTTGCTTGAGACTCTCTTCAACTAAACGCTTTTTTTCTGTGTTTCCAAGCAAATTATTGGTCATTTTGAAATATATTTTACATATTGACAATATATAATGCAGTGCCGTGTTGATATAAAGAAAATAATCTTGAAATACACCAAGAGAACTAAAATTTTATGGATGAAATGGCACCATGGGGTGACTTCTCTTCCACCCCAATGCCTTTTCTTCTTCCTTCTCCTCCACCCCCATTCTAATTCCCATCATCATCATCATCCATGAGCCTTCTACATACACACCTCAAAGTAAGTGAACTTTTCTACCATTTTCGTTGAATTTAGGAAATTTTCGGTGCGCTGGAACCAATTACCCAAAAACACCTCAACCCGCCAGTATTCGAACCCACGGCCCACTAGCCTATGACTGTGACTGGGGAACGCTAACCGCTGGACCACCAGGATACTAAAAGCAGTCCTAGACTTTGTTATATTTCACACAAAGCCTGTTCAACGAGCTTATGGCGCCGTGAACCTCTAATGGGGACTACCCGTATCACGTAGGGTTGAGGTGTTGATTGTATGTAGAAGTCCGCGTGTTTTATTGGGCTAATGAAATATATATATATATATATATATATATATATATATATATATATATATATATATATATATATATATATATATATATATATATATATATATATATATATACAGTGGGGTATGCTATAACGAACGTAATTGGTTCCAGAACCTCGTTCGTTATAGCATTCGTTCGTTATAGGATTAATCCGTTCCAGGCCCCCAAATACAACCGCTTAACACTGAAAAAATTCTGTGGAAAATGTAAAAAATACGGTACTTTATCTTACCTTAGTGTTATTCAGCATGCAGGTACCCCTAAACACTGGCACATCACTATCACTTCCACTGGGAGTCTTGGCTTTAAGGTCCTCAAACAATTGTTTAGCCTTCTCACAAATTATAGCTTCACTAATGTTACCACCTGCCATTTCTTTCTCCTTTATCCACACTAAGAGTAAATTTTCCATCTCTTCGATCACATTACACCTTGCTTTGCTAAGTCTAAAGATTCCCTTAGCCACTTGCACAGTTTTTAACTCCTCTTTATTCTTCAAAATCGTACATATAGTCGATTTAGCCATCCCATATTCATCACTAAGTTTCGCAATGCTTCTTCCATTCTCACGTTTCTTTATAATTTCTTTCTTAGTTTCAAAGGTTATTAGCTTTCTCACTCGCTTTGGACGACTCATTGTTACAATTGTATACTTGTATAACAAAATAGTTATACAAATAACGCGAATTTCCACATCAAAAGACAAAATTTCAACAATAACAGTGGTGCACTGGCTACACAATGAGACAAAGATGGCGCCTGACGCTCTTGTTGTGGGTCGCGGTACAACAATATTCATGCGACTACGTGGACTTACGACCGCCTCAGATGATAAAAAAAAAAAAAAAAAAAAAAAAATTTTTAAATGATGACCACATTTCTATACCGAAACTTTTTCAGTTAATGTAGTCTCCATGTATAATTAGAAAATTATGGGGCCCCATGTGCATTCAGCTGACTACATTAAAGGTAAGTGCTCAGTCACACTATCCATTCCTCATTATTTATTACTTTCACTGTACTGTATCCATTCCTCATTATTTATTACTTTTACTGTACTGTATTTCATTGTAGATTTTTTATTTAATTTTTTTTTTTATATCTATGTCGGACTTACGACCGACTCGACTCATGTCCACCCGCACTTACAACCTGCCTCAGTCGTACCAAAATTTGGTCAAATTATGTATTTTTGAGGCCCAAAGTCAGTACACAGACAAAATTTTCATCTGTAGTTCACTTTAAAATGGCTGACAAGCTTAAAAGTGAGTGTTTTGTGGTGCTGAGAAGAAAAAGAGACCCAAATTTTCGATTTTCTGTGTTATTTAAGCATTTCCGACTTACGACCTGGATGTCGGTCTCTAACCCCGTCGTAAGTCGGGGAGTACCTGTATGTATGTATGTATGTATATATATATATATATATATATATATATATATATATATATATATATATATATATATATATATATATATATATATATATATATATATATATATATATATATATATATATATATATACACACAGCTAAACCCCGACTTATGACTACATGGACTTACGTCCATTGGTACTTACGACCTGCTTTGACCGTACGTCCATCGGGACATACGACTGCGACCGTCGTGACCAAAAATATTTTCAAATGATGTGCGCATTTTCTATACCGAAACGTTTCCGTCCCGGGCGAGAGGGTGGCGCGTCTCGGGTCGCCTCGTGGGTACACTCACTCAGTGGAGCGCTTAGTTTGTGTTTGGCTATCGTATCCTATACTGATCGCGCTGTGAACTTTCATTATTATCGTATTTAATTGACTTTATAATGACTGGAAAGCGTAAAAGTGAGAATGCTGGTGGTGTTCCAAAGAAAAGGAGACAGGCAATTACTTTTGAGATGAAAATGAAAATAATAACAGTATGAGAATGGAAAAACAGTAGCAACAATCTCACGCGACCTAGGTTTCTCACACTCGACTATATCCACTATTCTGAAGGACAAGGAACGTATTCGTGAAGTAGTGAAAGGAACAACACCCATAAAGGGAACTATAATATCAAAGAGAAGACAAGGTCCAATTCACGATATGGAAAAATTATTGGTGATATGGATAGAAGACCAGATACAGAAGCATGTACCCTTAAGCGTTCTAACCATACAGGCTAAA
>NW_024751494.1:0-8349 GCF_018991925.1 Homarus americanus
GGTCACAATTATAAGATCGTGGGTTCAAATCCTGGTGGGGTGAGGTTTTGATTATCTGTAGAAGTCCGCGTGCTTTATTGGGCTATTGAAATATATATGGATCCTCCAGTTTCCAAGCCAGATTTGGTAAAACGTTGCTCTGATAACCTAAGCGGCACTGGTGGTCCCCATTAGAGGTTCACGGCGCCATAAGCTCATTCAACAGGCTTTGTGTGAAATATAACAGTCTAGGACTGCCTTTAGTTTCCTGGTGGTTCAGAGGCAGCGTTCCCCGGTCACAATTATAAGATCATGGGTTCAAATCCTGGTGGGGTGAGGTGTTGATTATATTAAGAAGTCCACCTGCTTTATTGGGTTAATGAAATATATATGGATCCTCGTGTTTCGAAGCCGCATTTGGTAAAACGTTGCTCTGATCACCTAAGCGGCACGGGCGGTTCCCCTATAGTGGTTCACAGCGCCATAAGCTCGTTGAACAGGCTTTGTGTGAAATATAGCAGAGTCTAGGGCTGCTTTTATTGTCCTAGTGGACCAGAGGTAGCATTCCCCGGTCACAATTATAAGATCGTGGGTTCAAATCCTGGTGGGGTGAGGTGTTGATTATATGTAGAAGTCTGCGTGCTTTATTGGGCTAATGAAATATATATGGATCCTCGTGTTTCGAAACCGGATTTGGTAAAACGTTGCTCTGATCACCTAAGCGGCACAGGAGGTCCCCATTAGTGGTTCATGGAGCCATAAGGTCGTTGAACAGGCTTTGTGTGAAATATAGTAGAGACATGGACGGCTTTTATTGTCCTGGTGGCCCAGAGGTAGCATACCCCGGTCACAATTATAAGATCGTGGGTTTGAATCCTGGTGGGGTGAGGTGTTGATTATATGTAGAAGTCCGCGTGCTTTATTGGGCTAATGAAATATATATGGATCCTCGTGTTTCGAAGCCGCATATGGTAAAACGTTGCTCTGATCACCTTAGCGGCACGGGTGGTCCCCATTAGAGGTTCAATACGGCGCCATAAGCTCGCTGAACAGGCTTTTGTGTGAAATAAAGCAGCTCCAGGGGATCAAGCTATTGTCCTGGTGGGCCCAGAGGTAGCATTCCCCGGTCACAATTAGAAGATCGTGGGTTCGAATCATGGTGTGGTGAGGTGTTGATTATATGAAGAAGTCCGCGTGCTTTATTGGGCTAATGAAATATATATGGATCCTCGTGTTTCGAAGCCGCATTTGGTAAAACGTTGCTCGGATCACCTAAGCGGCATGGGTGGTCCCCATTAGAGGTTCACGGCGCCATAAGCTCGTTGAACAGGCTTTGTGTGAAATATAGCAGAGTCTAGGACTGCTTTTATTGTCGTGGTGGCCCAGAGGTAGCATACCCGGTCACATTTATAAGATCGTGGTTTTCAATCCTGGTGGGGTGAGGTGTTGATTATATGTAGAAGTCCGCGTGCTTTCTTGGGCTAATGAAATATAGGCGGATCTCTCGGCTTTTGCCAGCATTTGAAAACGATGCTCTTTGGATCACCTGGGCGGCACGGTGTTCCTCATTGAGGTTCGGCCATAAGTCGCTAACAGGCTTTGTGCAATGATAATGAGTCGAGACTGTTTTTATTGGTTCCGGTGTCTGGTGAGGTAGCATTCCCCGGTCATCGCCAATTATAAGATCGTGGTTCAAATCCCGTGATGAGGTGTTGATTATATGTAGAAGTCCGCGTGCTTTATTGGGCTAATGAAATATATATGGATCCTTGTGATTCGAAGCCGCATTTCGTAAAACGTTGCTCTGAACACCTAAGCGGCACCGGTGGTCCTCATTAGAGGTTCACGGCGCCATAAGCTCGTTGAACAGGCTTTGTGTGAAATATAGCAGCGTCTAGGACTGCTTTTATTGTCCTGGTGGCCCAGAGGTAGCATTCCCCGGTCAAAATTATAAGATCGTGGGTTCAAATCCTGGTGGGATGAGGTGTTGATTATATGTAGAAGTCCGCGTGCTTTATTGGGCTAATGAAATATATGGATCCTTGTGATTCGAAGCCGCATTTCGTAAAACGTTGCTCTGATCACCTAAGCGGCACGGGTGGTCCTCATTAGAGGTTCACGGCGCCATAAGCTCGTTGAACAGGCTTTGTGTGACATATAGCAGAGTCTAGGAATGCTTTTAGTGTCCTGGTGGCCCAGAGGTAGCGATCCCCGGTCACAATTAGAAGATCGTGGGTTCGAATCCTGGTGAGGTGAGGTGTTGATTATATGAAGAAGTCCGCGTGCTTTATTGGGCTAATGAAATATATATCGATCCTCGTGTTTCGAAGCTGCATTTGGTAAAACGTTGCTCTGATCACCTAAGCGGCACGGGTGGTCCCCTATAGTGGTTCACAGCGCCATAAGCTCGTTGAACAGGCTTTGTGTGAAATATAGCAGAGTCTAGGACTGCTTTTATTGTCCTAGTGGCCCAGAGGTAGCATTCCCCGGTCAAAATTATAAGATCGTGGGTTCAAATCCTGGTGGGGTGAGGTGTTGATTATATGTAGAAGTCTGCGTGCTTTATTGGGCTAATGAAATATATATGGATCCTCGTGTTTCGAAGCCGGATTTGGTAAAACGTTGCTCTGATCACCTAAGCGGCACAGGTGGTCCCTATTAGAGGTTCATGGAGCCATAAGGTCGTTGAACAGGCTTTTTAAGAAATATAGTAGAGACTTGGACTGCTTTTATTGTCCTGGTGGCCCAGAGGTAGCATACCCCGGCCACAATTATAAGATCGTGGGTTTGAATCCTGGTGGGGTGAGGTGTTGATTATATGTAGAAGTCCGAGTGCTTTATTGGGCTAATGAAATATATATGGATACTCGTGATTCCAAGCCGGATATGGTAAAACGTTGCTCTGATCACCTAAGGGGCACGGGTGGTCCCCATTATAGGTTCATAGCGCCATAAGGTCGTTGAACAGGCTTTGTGTGAAATATAGTAGAGTCTAGGACTGCTTTTATTGTCCTGGTGGCCCAGAGGTAGCATACCCCGGTCACAATTATAAGATCGTGGGTTTGATTCCTGGTCGGGTGAGGTGTTGATTATATGTAGAAGTCCGAGTGCTTTATTGGGCTAATGAAATATATATGGATACTCGTGCTTCCAAGCCGGATATGGTAAAACGTTGCTCTGATCACCTAAGGGGCACGGGTGGTCCCCATTATAGGTTCATGGCGCCATAAGGTCGTTGAACAGGCTTTGTGTGAAATATAGTAGAGTCTAGGACTGCTTTTATTGTCCTAGTGGCCCAGAGGTAGCATACCCCGGTCACAATTATAATATCGTGGGTTTGAATCCTGGTGGGGTGAGGTGTTGATTATATGTAGAAGTCAGAGTGCTTTATTGGGCTAATGAAATATATTTGGATCCTCGTGTTTCGAAGCCGCATTTTGTAAAACGTTGCTCTGATCACCTAAGCGGCACGGGTGGTCCCCATTAGAGGTTCACGGCGCCATAAGCTCGTTGAACAGGATTTGTGTGAAATATAGCAGAGTGTAGGACTGCTTTTATTGTCCTGGTGGCCCAGAGGTAGCGTTCCCCGGTCACAATTATAAGATCGTGGGTTCAAATCCTGGAGGGGTGAGGTTTTGATTATCTGTAGAAGTCCGCGTGCTTTATTGGGCTATTGAAATATATATGGATCCTCCAGTTTCCAAGCCAGATTTGGTAAAACGTTGCTCTGATAACCTAAGCGGCACTGGTGGTCCCCATTAGAGGTTCACGGCGCCATAAGCTCATTCAACAGTCTTTGTGTGAAATATAACAGTCTAGGACTGCTTTTAGTTTCCTGGTGGTTCAGAGGCAGCGTTCCCAGGTCACAATTATAAGATCATGGGTTCAAATCCTGGTGGGCGTGAGGTGTTGATTATATTAAGAAGTCCACGTGCTTTATTGGGCTAATGAAATATATATGGATCCTCGTGTTTCGAAGCCGCATTTGGTAAAACGTTGCTCTGATCACCTAAGCGGCACGGGCGGTTCCCCTATAGTGGTTGACAGCGCCATAAGCTCGTTGAACAGGCTTTGTGTGAAATATAGCAGAGTCTAGGGCTGCTTTTATTGTCCTAGTGGCCCAGAGGTAGCATTCCCCGGTCACAATTATAAGATCGTGGGTTCAAATCCTGGTGGGGTGAAGTGTTGATTATATGTAGAAGTCTGCGTGCTTTATTGGGCTAATGAAATATATATGGATCCTCGTGTTTCGAAGCCGGATTTGGTAAAACGTTGCTCTGATCACCTAAGCGGCACAGGTGGTCCCCATTAGTGGTTCATGGAGCCATAAGGTCGTTGAACAGGCTTTGTGTGAAATATAGTAGAGACTTGGACGGCTTTTATTGTCCTGGTGTCCCAGAGGTAGCATACCCCGGTCACAATTATAAGATCGTGGGTTTGAATCCTGGTGGGGTGAGGTGTTGATTATATGTAGAAGTCCGCGTGCTTTATTGGGCTAATGAAATATATATGGATCCTCGTGTTTCGAAGCCGCATTTGGTAAAACGTTGCTCTGATCACCTAAGCGGCACGGGTGGTCCCCATTAGAGGTTCACGGCGCCATAAGCTCGTTGAACAGGCTTTGTGTGAAATATAGCAGAGTCTAGGACTGCTTTTATTGTCCTGGTGGCCCAGAGGTAGCATTCCCCGGTCACAATTATAAGATCGTGGGTTCAAATCCTGTTGGGATGAGGTGTTGATTATATGTAGAAGTCCGCGTGCTTTATTGGGCTAATGAAATATATATGGATCCTTGTGATTCGAAGCCGCATTTCGTAAAACGTTGCTCTGATCACCTAAGCGGCACGGGTGGTCCTCATTAGAGGTTCACGGCGCCATAAGCTCGTTAAACAGGCTTTGTGTGAAATATAGCAGAGTCTAGGAATGCTTTTAGTGTCCTGGTGGCCCAGAGGTAGCGATCCCCGGTCACAATTACAAGATCGTGGGTTCGAATCCTGGTGAGGTGAGGTGTTGATTATATGAAGAAGTCCGCGTGCTTTATTGGGCTAATGAAATATATATGGATCCTCGTGTTTCGAAGCCGCATTTGGTAAAAGGTTGCTCTGACCACCTAAGCGGCACGGGTGGTCCCCATTAGAGGTTCACGGCGCCAAAAGCTCGTTGAACCGACTCTGTGTGAAACATAGCAGAGTCTAGGACTGATTTTAGTGTCCTGGTGGCCCAGAGGTAGCGTTCCCCAGTCACAATTAGAAGATCGTGGGTTCGAATCCTGGTGGGGTGAGGTGTTGATTATATGAAGAAGTCCGCGTGCTTTATTGGGCTAATGAAATATATATGGATCCTCGTGTTTCGAAGCCGCATTTGGCAAAACATTGCTCTGATCACCTAAGCGGCACGGGTGGTCCCCATTAGAAGCTCACGGCGCCATAATCTCGTTGAACAGGCTTTGTGTGAAATATAGCAGAGTCTAGGACTGCTTTTATTGTCCTAGTGGCCCATAGGTAGCATTCCCCGGTCACAATTATAAGATCGTGGGTTCAAATCCTGGTGGGGTGAGGTGTTGATTATATGTAGAAGTCTGCGTGCTTTATTGGGCTAATGAAATATATATGGATCCTCGTGTTTCGAAGCCGGATTTGGTAAAACGTTGCTCTAATCACCTAAGCGGCACAGGTGGTCCCCATTAGAGGTTCATGGAGCCATAAGGTCGTTGAACAGGCTTTGTGTGAAATATAGTAGAGAATTGGACTGCTTTTATTGTCCTGGTGGCCCAGAGGTAGCGTTCCCCGGTCACAATTTTAAGATCGTAGCTTCGAATCCTAGTGGGGTGAGGTGTTGATTATATGTTAAAATCTGCGTGCTTTATTAGCCAAATGAAATATATATGGATCCTCGTGTTTCGAAGCAGGATTTGGTAAAACGTTGCTCTGATCACCTAAGCGGCACGGGTGGTCCCCTATAGTGGTTCACAGCGCCATAAGCTCGTTGAACAGGCTTTGTGTGAAATATAGCAGAGTCTAGGACTGGTTTTATTGTCCTGGTGGCCCAGAGGTAGTGTTCCCCCGTCACAATTAGAAGATCGTGGGTTCAAATCCTGGTGGGGTGAGGTGTTGATTAAATTAAGAAGTCCACGTTCTTTATTGGGCTAATGAAATATATATGGATCCTCGTGTTTCGAAGCCGCATTTGGTAAAACGTTGCTCTGATCACCTAAGCGGCACAGGTGGTCCCCATTAGTGGTTCATGGAGCCATAAGGTCGTTGAACAGGCTTTGTGTGAAATATAGTATAGACTTGGACTGCTTTTATTGTCCTGGTGGCCCAGAGGTAGCATACCCCGGTCACAATTATAAGATCGTGGGTTTGAATCCTGGTGGGGTGAGTGGTTGATTATATGTAGAAGTCCGCGTGCTTTATTGGGCTAATGAAATATATATGGATCCTCGTGTTTCGAAGCCGCATTTGGTAAAACGTTGCTCTGATCACCTA
The DNA here is from genome assembly GCF_018991925.1 of Homarus americanus. Classification (NCBI taxonomy): domain Eukaryota; kingdom Metazoa; phylum Arthropoda; class Malacostraca; order Decapoda; family Nephropidae; genus Homarus; species Homarus americanus. Next base: position 6,468 of record NW_024751494.1, read on the forward strand.
AGCGGCACGGGTGGTCCCCATTAGAGGTTCACGGCACCAAAAGCTCGTTGAACAGGCTTTGTGTGAAATATAGTAGAGTCTAGGACTGCTTGTATTGTTCCTGGTGGCCCAGAGGTAGCGTCCCCCGGTCACAATTATAAGATCGTGGGTTCAAATCCTGGTGGGGTGAGGTGTTGATTATATGTAGAAGTCCGCATGCTTTATTGGGATAATGAAATATATATGGATCCTCGTGTTTCGAAGCCGCATTTGGTAAAACGTTGCTCTGATCACCTAAGCGGCACGGGTGGTCCCCATTAGAGGTTCACGGCGCCAAAAGCTCGTTGAACAAGCTTTGTGTGAAATATAGCAGAGTCTAGGTATGCTTTTAGTGTCCTGGTGGCCCAGAGGTAGCGATCCCCGGTCACAATTAGAAGATCGTGGTTCCGAATCCTGGTGAGGTGAGGTGTTGATTATATGAAGAAGTCCGCGTGCTTTATTGGGCTAATGAAATATATATGGATCCTCGTGTTTCGAAGCCGCATTTGGTAAAACGTTGCTCTGATCACCTAAGCGGCACGGGTGGTCCTCATTAGAGGTTTACGGTGCCTTAAGCTCGTTGAACAGGCTTTGTGTGAAATATAGCAGAGTCTAGGACTGCTTTTATTGTTCCTGGTAGCCCAGAGGTAGCGTCCCCCGGTCACAATTATAAGATCGTGGGTTCAAATCCTGGTGGGGTGAGGTGTTGATTATATGTAGAAGTCCGCGTGCTTTATTGGGCTAATGAAATATATATGGATCCTCGTGTTTCGAAGCCGCATTTGATAAAACGTTGCTCTGACCACCTAAGCGGCACGGGTGGTCCCCATTAGAGGTTCACGGCGCCAAAAGCTCGTTGAACAGGCTTTGTGTGAAACATAGCAGAGTCTAGGACTGCTTTTAGTGTCCTGGTGGCCCAGAGGTTGCGTTCCCCGGTCACAATTAGAAGATCGTGGGTTCGAATCCTGGTGGGGTGAGGTTTTGATTATATGAAGAAGTCCGCGTGCTTTATTGGGCTAATGAAATATATATATGGATCTCGTGTTTCAAGCCGGATTTGGTAAAACGTTCTCTGATCACTACAGCAGCTGGGTGGTCTGATGAAGTGGTTCATGGAGCCATAAGGTCGTTGAACAGGCTTTGTGTGAGAAAATAGTATAGACTTGGACTGCTTTTAGTGTCCTGGTGGTCCAGAGGTAGCGTTTCCCGGTCACAATTTTAAGATCGTGGGTTCAAATCCTGGTGGGGTGAGGTGTTGATTATATGTAGAAATCCGCGTGCTTTATTGGGCTAATGAAATATATATGGTTCCTCGTGTTTCGAAGCCAGATTTGGTAAAACATTGCTCTGATCACCTAAGCGGCACGGGTGGTCCCCATTAGAGGTTCACGGCGCCAAAAGCTCGTTGAACAGGCTTTGTGTGAAATATAGTAGAGTCTAGGACTGCTTGTATTGTTCTTGGTGGCCCAGAGGTAGCGTCCCCCGGTCACAATTATAAGATCGTGGGTTCAAATCCTGGTGGGGTGAGGTGTTGATTATATGTAGAAGTCCGCATGCTTTATTGGGATATTGAAATATATATGGATCCTCGTGTTTCGAAGCCGCATTTGGTAAAACGTTGCTCTGATCACCTAAGCGGCACGGGTGGTCCCCATTAGAGGTTCACGGCGCCAAAAGCTCGTTGAACAAGCTTTGTGTGAAATATAGCAGAGTCTAGGTATGCTTTTAGTGTCCTGGTGGCCCAGAGGTAGCGATCCCTGGTCACAATTAGAAGATCGTGGGTCCGAATCCTGGTGAGGTGAGGTGTTGATTATATGAAGAAGTCCGCGTGCTTTATTGGGCTGATGAAATATATATGGATCCT
>NW_024751495.1:0-14607 GCF_018991925.1 Homarus americanus
AAGTTACGTATTGCTGAAACAGTCATGGGTTCGTGGGCCGTGGGTTTAAATCCAGGCGGGGTGAGGTGTTGATTGTATGTAGAAGTCTGTGTGCTTTATTGGGCTAATGAACTAAATATGGATCCTCGTGTTTCGAAACAGGATTTGGTAAAACGCTACTCTGACCACCTACGTGATACGGGTAGTCCCCATTAGAGGTTCACGGCGCCATATGCTCGTTGAACAGGTTTTGTGTGAAATATAACAGAATCTAGGACTGCTTTTAGTATCCTGGTGGTCCAGAGGTAGCGTTCCCCGGTCACACTCGTGGGCTCGTGGGCCGTGGGTTCGAATCCTGGCGGGGTGAGGTGTTGATTGTATGTAGAAGTCCGTATGCTTATTAGGCTAATGAAATATATATGGATCCTCGTGTATCGAAGCCGGATTTGGTAAAACGTTACTCTGACCACCTACGTGATACGGGTAGTCTCCCATTAGAGGTCCACGGCATCCATAAGCTCGTTGAAGAGGTTTTGTTTGAAATATAACAGAGTCTAGGACTGCTTTTAGTATCCTGGTGGTTAAAGAGGTAGCGTTCCCCGGTCACAGTCATGAGCTCGTGGGCAGTGGGTTCGAATCCTGGCGGGGTGAGGTGTTCATTGTATGTACAAATCCGCGTCCTTTATTGGGCTAATGAAATATATTTGGATCCTCGTGTTTCGAAGTCGGATTTGGTAAAACGTTACTCTGACCACCTACGTGATACGGGTAGTCCCCATTATAGGTTCACTGCGCCATAAGCTCGTTGAACAGGCTTTGTGTGAAATATATCAGAGTCTAGGACTGCTTTTAGTATCCTGGTGGTCCAGAGGTAATGTTCCCCGGTCACAGTCATGGGCTCGTGGGCCGTGAGTTTAAATCCCGGCGGGGTGAGGTGTTGATTGTATGTAGAAGTCCGCTTGCTTTATTGGGCTAATGAAACATATATGGATCCTCGTGTTTCGAAGCCATATTTGATAAAACGTTACTCTGACCACCTACGTGATACGGGTAGTCCCCATTAGAGGTTCACTGCGCCATAAGCTCGTTGAACAGGCTTTGTGTGAAATATATCAGAGTCTAGGACTGCTTTTAGTATCCTGGTGGTTCCAGAGGTAGCGTTCCCCGGTCACAGTCATGGGCTAGGGGGCCTTGGGTTCGAATCCTTGCGGGGTGAGGTGTTCATTGTATGTACAACTCCGCGTCCTTTATTGGGCTAATGAAATATATATGGATCCTCGTGTTTCGAAGTCGGATTTGGTAAAACGTTACTCTGACCACCTATGTGATACGGGTAGTCCCCATTAGAGGTTCACAGCGCCATAACCTCGTTGAACAGGCTTTATTGTGAAATATAACAGAGTCTAGGACTGCTTTTAGTATCCTGGTGGTCCAGAAGTAGCGTTCCCTGGAAACAGTCATGGGCTCGTGGGCCGTGGGTTTAAATCCTGGCAGGGTGAGGTGTTGATTGTACGTAGAAGTCTGGGTGCTTTATTGGGCTAATGAACTATATATGGATCCTCGTGTTTCGAAGCAAGATTTGGTAAAACGCTACTTTGACCACCTACGTGATACGGGTAGTCCCCATTAGAGGTTCACGGCGCCATATGCTCGTTGAACAGGTTTTGTGTGAAATATAACAGAATCTAGGACTAATTTTAGTATCCTGGTGGTCCAGAGGTAGCGTTCACCAGTCACAATCGTGGGCTCGTGGGCCGTGGGTTCGAATCGTGGCGGTGTTAGGTGTTGATTATATGTAGAAATCCGCGTAATTTATTGGGCTAATGAAATATATATGGACCCTCGTGTTTCGAAGCCGGATTTGTTATACGTTACTCTGACCACCTAAGTGATACGGGTAGTCCCCATTCGAGGTTCACGGCGCCACAAGCTCGTTGAACAGGCTTTGTGTGAAATATAACAGAGTCTAGGACTGCTTTTAGTATCCTGGTGGTCCAGAGGTAATGTTCCCCGGTCACAGTCATGGGCTCGTGGGCCGTGGGTTCGAATCCTGGCGGGGTGAGGTGTTGATTATATGTAGAAGTCCGCGTGCTTTATTGGGCTATTGAAATATATATGGATCCTCGTGTTTCGAAGACGGATATAGTAAAACGTTACTCTGCCCACCTACGTGATATGGGTAGTCCCCATTAGAGGTTCACGGCGCCATAAGCTCGTTGAACAGGCTTTGTGTGAAATATAACAGAGTCTAGGACTGCTTTTAGTATCCTGGTGGTTCCAGAGGTAGCGTTCCCCGGTCACAGTCATGGGCTAGTGGGCCGTGGATTCGAATCCTGGCGGTGTGAGGTGTTCTTTGTATGTACAAGTCCGCATGCTTTTTGGGCTAATGAAATATATATGGATCCTCATGTTTCGAAGCCGGATTTGGTAAAACGTTACTCTCACCACCTACGTGATACGGGTAGTGCCCATTACAGGTTCACGGCGCCATAAGCTCGTTGAACAGGTTTTGTGTGAAATATAACAGAGTCTAGGACTGCTTTTAGTATCCTGGTGGTCCAGTGGTAGCATTCCCCGGTCACAGTCGTGGGCTCGTGGGCCAGGGGGTTCGAATCCGGGCGGGGTGAGGTGTTGATTGTATGTAGAAGTCCGCTTGCTTTATTGGGCTAATGAAATATATATCGATCCTCGTGTTTCGAAGCCGGATTTGGTAAAACGTTACTCTGACCACCTACGTGATACGGGTAGTCCCCATTAAAGGTTCACGGCGCCATAAGCTCGTTGAACAGGCTTTATGTGAAATATAACAAAGTCTAGGACTGCTTTTAGTATCCTAGTGGTCCAGAGGTAATGTTCCCAGGTCACAGTCATGGGCTCGTGAGCCGTGGGATCGAATCCTGGCGGGGTGAGGTGTTCATTGCATGTAGAAGTCCGCTTGATTTATTGGGCTAATGAAATATATATCGATCCTCGTGTTTCGAAGCCGTATTTGGTAAAACGTTACTCTGATCACCTACATGATACGGGTAGTCCCCATTAGAGGTTCACGGCGCCATAAGCTCGTTGAACAGGCTTTGTGTAAAATATAACAGAGTCTAGGACTGCTTTTAGTATCCTGGTGGTTAAAGAGGTAGAGTTCCCGGGTCACAGTCATGGGCTCGTGGGCAGTGGGATCAAATCCTGGCGGGGTGAGGTGTTCATTGTATGTACAAGTCTGCGTCCTTTATTGGGCTAATGAAATATATATGGATCCTCGTGTTTCGAAGTCGGATTTGGTAAAACGTTACTCTGACCACCTATGTGATACGGGTAGTCCCCATTAGAGGTTCACAGCGCCATAACCTCGTTGAATAGGCTGTGTTGTGAAATATAACAGAGTGTAGGACTGCTTTTAGTATCCTGGTGGTCCAGAAGTAGCGTTCCCTGGAAACAGTCATGGGCTCGTGGGCCGTGGGTTCGAATCCTGGCGGGGTGAGGTGTTGATTGTATGTTGAAGTCTGCCTCCTTTATTGGGCTAATGAACTATATATTGATCCTCGTGTTTCGAAGCCGGATTTGGTAAAACGTTACTCTGACCACCTACGTGATACGGGTAGTCCCCATTAGAGGTTCACGGTGCCATAAGCTGGTTGAAGAGGCTTTGTATGAAATATAACAGAGTCTTGGACTGCTTTTAGTATCCGGGTGGTCCAGAGGTAGCGTTCCCTGATCACAGTCGTGGGCTCGTGGGCCTTGGTGTTCGAATCCTGGCGGGGTGAGGTGTTGATTGTATGTAGAAGTCCACCTGCCTTATTGGGCTAATGAAATATATATGGATCCTCGTGTTTCGAAGACGGATATGGTAAAACGTTACTCTGCCCACCTACGTGATACGGGTAGTCCCCATTAGAGGTTCACGGCGCCATAAGCTCGTTGAACAGGCTTTGTGTGAAATATAACAGAGTCTAGGACTGCTTTTAGTATCCTGGTGGTTAAAGAGGTAGCGTTCCCTGGTCACACTCGTGGGCTCGTGGGCCGTGGGTTCGAATCCTGGCGGGGTGAGGTGTTGATTGTATGTAGAAGTCCGTATGCTTATTAGGCTAATGAAATATATATGGATCCTCGTGTATCGAAGCCGGATTTGGTAAAACGTTACTCTGACCACCTACGTGATACGGGTAGTCTCCCATTAGAGGTCCACGGCATCCATAAGCTCGTTGAACAGGTTTTGTTTGAAATATAACAGAGTCTAGGACTGATTTTAGTATCCTGGTGGTCCAGAGGTAGCGTTCCGCGGTCACAGTCATGAGCTCGTGGGCCGTGGGTTCGAATCCTGGCGGGGTGAGGTGTTCATTGTATGTAGAAGTCCGCGTGCTTTATTGGCCTAATGAAATATATATGGATCCTCGTGTTTCGAAGCCGGATTTGGTAAAACGTTACTCTGACCACCTACGTGATACGGGTAGTCCCCATTAGAGGTTCACGGCCCCATAAGCTCGTTGAACAGGCTTTGTGTGAAATATAACAGAGTCTAGGACTGCTTTTAGTATCCTCGTGGTCCAGAGGTAGCGTTCACCGGTCACAATCGTGGGCTCGTGGACCAGGGGGTTCGAATCCTGGCGGGGTGAGGTGTTGATTGTATGTAGAAGACCGCGTGCTTTATTGGGTTAATGAAATATATATGGATCCTCGTGTTTCGAAGCCGGATTTGGTAAAAGTTACTCTGACTACCTACGTGATACGGGTAGTCCCCATTAGAGGTTCACGGCGCCATATGCTCGTTGAACAGGTTTTGTGTGAGATATAACAGAATCTAGGACTGCTTTTAGTATCCTGGTGGTCCAGAGGTAGCGTTCCCCGATCACAGTCATGGGCTAGTGGGCCGTGGATTCGAATCCTGGCGGTGTGAGGTGTTCATTGGATGTAGAAGTCCGCGTGCTTTATTGGCCTAATGAAATATATATGGATCCTCGTGTTTCGAAGCCGGATTTGGTAAAACGTTACTCTGACCACCTACGTGATACGGGTAGTCCTCATTAGAGGTTCACGGCCCCATAAGCTCGTTGAACAGGCTTTGTGTGAAATATAACAGAGTCTAGGACTGCTTTTAGTATCCTCGTGGTCCAGAGGTATGCTCGTCACACTCGTGGGCTCGTGGGCCGTGGGTTCGAATCCTGGCGGGGTGAGATGTTGATTGTATGTAGAAGTCCGTATGCTTATTAGGCTAATGAAATATATATGGATCCTCGTGTATCGAAGCCGGATTTGGTAAAACGTTACTCTGACCACCTACATGATACGGGTAGTCCCCATTAGAGGTTCACGGCGCCATAAGCTCGTTGAACAGGTTTTGTGTGAAATATAACAGAGTCTAGGACTGCTTTTATTATCCTGGTGGTCCAGAGGTAGCATTCCCGGGTCACAGTCATGGGCTCCTGGGCCGTGGATTCGAATCCTGGCGGTGTGAGGTGTTCATTGTATGTACAAGTCCGCATGCTTTTTGGGCTAATGAAATATATATGGATCCTCATGTTTCGAAGCCGGATTTGGTAAAACGTTACTCTCACCACCTACGTGATACGGGTAGTGCCCATTACAGGTTCACGGCGCCATAAGCTCGTTGAACAGGTTTTGTGTGAAATATAACAGAGTCTAGGACTGCTTTTATTATCCTGGTGGTCCAGAGGTAGCATTCCCTGGTCACAGTCGTGGGCTCGTGGGCCAGGGGGTTCGAATCCTGGCGGGGTGAGGTGTAGATTGTATGTAGAAATCCTCTTGCTTTATTGGGCTAATGAAATATATATCGATCCTCGTGTTTCGAAGCCGGATTTGGAAAAACGTTACTCTGACCACCTACGTGATACAGGTAGTCCCCATTAGAGTTTCACGGCGCCATAAGCTCGTTGAACAGGCTTTGTGTGAAATATAACAGAGTCTAGGACTGCTTTTAGTATCCTGGTGGTTAAGGAGGTAGCGTTCCCCGGTCACAGTCATGAGCTCGTGGGCAGTGGGTTCGAATCCTGGCGGGTTGAGGTGTTCATTGTATGTACAAATCCGCGTCCTTTATTGGGCTAATGAAATATATTTGGATCCTCGTGTTTCGAAGTCGGATTTGGTAAAACATTACTCTGACCACCTACGTGATACGGGTAGTGCCCATTAGAGGTTCACGGCGTCATAAGCTCGTTGAACAGGCTTTGTGTGAAATATAAAAGAGTCTAGGACTGCTTTTAGTATCCTGGTGGTCCAGAAGTAGCGTTCCCTGGAAACAGTCATGGGCTCGTGGGCTGTGGGTTTAAATCCTGGCGGGGTGAGGTGTTGATTGTATGTAGAAGTCTGGGTGCTTTATTGGGCTAATGAACTATATATGGATCCTCTTGTTTCGAAGCAGGATTTGGTAAAACGGTACTCTGACCACCTACGTGATATGGGTAGTCCCCATTAGAGGTTCACGGCGCCATAAGCTCGTTGAACAGGCTTTGTGAGAAATATAACAGAGTCTAGGACTGCTTTTAGTATCCTGGTGGTCCAGAAGTAGCGTTCCCCGGTCACACTCGTGGGCTCGTGGGCCGCGGGTTCGAATCCTGGCGGGGTGAGGTGTTGATTGTATGTAGAAGTCCGTATGCTTATTAGGCTAATGAAATATATATGGGTCCTCGTGTATCGAAGCCGGATTTGGTAAAACGTTACCCTGACCACCTACGTGAAACGGGTAGTCTCCCATTAGAGGTCCACGGCATCCATAAGCTCGTTGAACAGGTTTTGTGTGAAATATAACAGAGTCTAGGACTGATTTTAGTATCCTGGTGGTCCAGAGGTAGCGTTCCGCGGTCACAGTCATGAGCTCGTGGGCCGTGGGTTCGAATCCTGGCGGGGTGACGTGTTCATTGTATGTAGAAGTCCGCGTGCTTTGTTGGCCTAATGAAATATATATGGATCCTCGTGTTTCGAAGCCGGATTTGGCAAAACGTTACTCTGACCACCTACGTGATACGGGTAGTCCCCATTAGAGGTTCACGGCGCCATAAGCTCGTTGAACAGGCTTTGTGTGAAATATATCAGACTCTTGGACTGCTTTTAGTATCCTGGTGGTCCAGAGGTAATGTTCCCCGGTCACAGTCATGGGCTCGTGGGCCCCTGGTTCGAATCCTGGTGGGGTGAGGTGTTGATTATATGTAGAAGTCCGCGTGCTTTATTGGGCTATTGAAATATATATGGATTCTCCTGTTTCGAAGACGGATATGGTAAAACGTTACTCTGCCCACCTACGTGATATGGGTAGTCCCCATTAGAGGTTCACGGCGCCATAAGTTCGTTGAACAGGCTTTATGTGAAATATAACAGAGTCTAGGACTGCTTTTAGTATCCTGGTGGTTAAAGAGGTAGCGTTCCCCGGTCACAGTCATGAGCTCGTGGGCAGTGGGTTCGAATCCTGGCGCGGTGAGGTGTTCATTGTATGTACAAATCCGCGTCCTTTATTGGGCTAATGAAATATATTTGAATCCTCGTGTTTCGAAGTCGGATTTGGTAAAACGTTACTCTGACCACCTACGTGATACGGGTAGTCCCCATTAGAGGTTCACGGCGTCATAAGCTCGTTGAACAGGCTTTGTGTGAAATATAACAAAGTCTTGGACTGCTTTTAGTATCCTGGTGGTCCAGAAGTAGCGTTCCCTAATCACAGTCATGGGCTCATGGGCCGTGGGTTTAAATCCCGCGGGGTGAGGTGTTGATTGTATGTAGAAGTCCGCTTGCTTTATTGGGCTAATTAAACATATATGGATCCTCGTGTTTCGAAGCCGGATTTGATAAAACGTTACTCTGACCATCTACGTGATACGGGTAGTCCCCATTAGAGGTTCACGGCGCCATAAGCTCGTTGAACAGGCTTTGTGTGAAATATATCGGAGTCTAGGACTGCTTTTAGTATCCTGGTGGTCCAGAGGTAATGTTCCCCGGTCACAGTCGTGGGCTCGTGGGCCTTGGTGTTCGAATCCTGGCGGGATGAGGTGTTGATTGTATGTAGAAGTCCGCCTGCCGTATTGGGCTAAAGAAATGTATATGGATCCTCGTGTTTCGAAGACGGATATGGTAAAACGTTACTCTGCCCACCTACGTGATACGGGTAGTCCCCATTAGAGGTTCACGGCGCCATAAGCTCGTTGAACAGGCTTTGTGTGAAATATAACAGAGTCTAGGACTGCTTTTAGTATCCTGGTGGTCCAGAAGTAGCGTTCCCTGGAAACGGTCATGGGCTCGTGGGCCGTGGGATTAAATCCTGTCGGGGTGAGGTGTTGATTATATGTAGAAGTCTGCGTGCTTTATTGGGCTAATGAACTATATATGGATCCTCGTGTTTCGAAGCAGGATTTGGTAAAACGCTACTCTGACCACCTACGTGATACGGGTAGTCCCCATTAGAGGTTCACGGCGCCATAAGCTCGTTGAACAGGCTTTGTGTGAAATATAACAGAGTCTAGGACTGCTTTTAGTATCCTGGTGGTCCAGAAGTAGCGTTCCCTTTACACAAAGTCATACTCGTAAATAGGGTTCGAATCCTAACAGAAAAGTTGATTGTAAGAAATACAACGCGCCACAATAATGAAATATATATGATCCTCGAAGTCGATTTGTAAAACGTTACCTTGACCACCACGGATATGGGTAGTCCCCACTAGAGGTTCACAGCCAATGCTCGAACAGGTTTTGTGTGAAATAAACAGAACCAAGGACTGCTTTAGCATCCTGGTGGTCCATGCCCTGGTCACACCACCACAGGCCGTAATGTTCGAATCCCATCGGGTGAAAGTTGATTAGCATAAGTCCGTATGCTTATTAGGCCAATGAAATACATAATGATCCCGCAACGGGCCGGATACGGTAAACGTTACCTGACCACCCACGGATACGGGTAGTCCCCATTAGAGTCCACGGCATCCATAAGCTGGCCAACAGGTTTATCTGAAATATAACAGAGTTCAGACCGATTTAGCATCCTGGTGGTCCCAGAGGGCGCCCGCGTCACAGTCACGAGCCCGTGGGGTCAACCTGAACCTGGCGGGTGAGGTGTTGATAGACGTAAAGTCCGCCCGCAGACATAAAAGAAAAAGGCGGATCCTCGTTCAAGACGGATATGGTAAAACGTTACCTGCCCACCACGGATAATGGGTAGTCCCCATTAGAGGTCACGCGCCCATAAGCTCCCTGGAACAGGCTTTGTGTGAAATATAAAATATTCAACCGCTTTGTATCCTGGTGGTCCAGGCTAGCGCCCTGAAAACGGTCATGGCCCAGGCCAGGATTAACCTGGCGAAGAGGTGTTGATTATATGAAGTTCGCGGCTTTATTAAACAACGAACCATATATGATCCCGTGTTCCGAAGCAGGACTGCAAAACGTTACCTGACCACCGACGGATAACGGTAGTCCCCATTAGAGGTTCACGGCGCCATAAGCCTGCAACAGCTTTAGTGAAATATAAACAGAGTCTAGGACTGCTTTTAGTATCCCGGTGGTCCAAAAGTAGCGTCTTTACACAGTCAAAGGGCCATAGGGGGTTCAAACCTGGCCAGAGGTGTTATTGTAAGTAGAAGACAACGCTTTATTGGGCCAATGAAATACATACGGATCTCGTAACTCGAAGCCGGATTGAAAAACGTTACCTGACCACCACGGATATGGTAGTCCCCTATTAGAGGTTCACGCGCCATATGTCAAAGCGAACAGGTTTCTGTGAAAATAAATAAACTAGACTGCTTTTATATCCTGGTGGTCCAGAGGTATGCTCCCTGTCACACACTCGTAAGGCCCGTGGGCCAGGTCAAATCCCATGGTGAGGTAAGCTGATTGTACAGAAGTCCGTATGCCATATAGCTAATGAAATATATAACGGATCCTCGGTATCGGCCGGATTAGAAAACGCTACTCTAACACCACACGGATACCGGTAGTTCCATTAGATCCACGCATCCATAAGCCAATGAACAGCTTGTTTGAAATATAGAGTCATAGAACTGATTTAAAATCCTGGTGGTCAGAGGAGCAGTTGCAAGCAACAGCAGAGCCCGTAATGGGTTCGAAACCTGGCGGGGTGAAAATATTGAATGAAGAAGTCTGCGTTTCATTGGCCTAATGCAGAACATGGATTCCCCGCCAAGCCGGATTTAAAACGTTACCTGACCACCACCGATACGGGTAGTCCCTCATTAGAGGCTTAAAACAGGAAAAGTTGAACAGCTTTGTGAAATATAAATAAATCCAAGGACTGCTTAGCATCCTGGTGGTCCAGAGGTACGCTCCTGTCACACCATCCCGGGGCCAGGTCCGAATCCTGGCGGTGAGGTGTTGATTGCATGTAGAAGTCCGCATGCTTATTAGGCTAATGAAATATATACGATCCTCGTAATCGAAGCCGGATTGTAAAAATTACCTGACCACCCACGGATAATGGTAGTCTCCCATTAGAGGTCCACGCATCCATAAGCTGTTGAACAGGTTTTGCTTAAACATACAGAGTCAAGGACTGACTTAGTATCCCAGGTCCAAGGAGAAGTTCCATGCGTCACCATGAGCTCAAAATGGGTCTGAACCCTGAAGGGTGAAGTGTTCATTGTATGTAAAGTCCCGCTTTATTTTACTAATGAAAATATATATGATCCTCCGTTTCGGAAGTCGATTTGTTAAACGTTACTGACCACCCAAGGATACGGTAGTCCCCACCGAGGTTCACGGCCATAAGCCTGTTGAACAGGCTTTGTGAATAAACAGAGTCCAGGAATGCTTAGTATCCCAGCGGTCCAGAAGTACGTTCCCGGACACAGTCATGCTCAAAATAGGGGGTCTAAATCCTGACAAGAGTTACCGTATAGAAGTCCGCTTGCTTTCATTGGGCTACCGAAACACACATGGATCCTCGTGTTTAAGCCGATTTATAAACGTTACCTGACCAACCACGGATGCAGTCCCCATTAGAGGTCTGCGCAGCTCGCTGAACAGCCATGTGAAATAACCAGAGCTCACGACCGCTTTTAGCATCCTGGTCCATAGGTAATGTTCCCGTCACAGCCCATGCCCGCGGCCGTGGTTTCGAATCCTGGCGGGATAAGGTGTTAATTGTATGTAGAAGTCCGCTTGTTTTATTGGGCTATTGAAATATATATCGATCCTCAAGTCAGCCGGATTTGGCAACGTTACCTGACCACCACGCGATACGGGTACCCCCCATTAGAGGTTCACGCGTCGCTGCTGAACAGGCTTTGTGAAATATAACAGAGCTCAGGACCGCTTTTAGTATCCTGGTGGTCAAAGAGGTAGCCCCGGTCTCAGCCATGGAGCTCGCACAGGGTTCGAACTCAGCGGTGATGCGGCCATTGCGTAACCACGTCTCAATGGCTAATGAAATATATTTGGATCCCCTCGTATAAGTCGATTTGGTAAATGTTACCTGACCACCTACTTGATACGGAGTCCCATTAGAGGTTCATGCTAAGCTGCTGAACAGGCTTTGTGGAAATAGTAACAGAGTTTAGGACCGTTTTAGCATCCTGGTGGTTTAAAGAGGTAGCGTTCCCGTCCTCAGTCATGAGCCTGCTGGCAGTGGGTCTGAATTCTGGCGGGTGGAGGTATTCATTGAAGTGTACAACCATTTTATTGGGCTAATGAAATATATCGACCTCGGCTTCTAAGTCGATTTGGTAAAACGTTACTTCTGACCACGCACGCGATAATGGTAGTCTCATTAGAGTTCACATGCAAAAGCCCGTTGAACAGGCTGTGTGAAATATAACAGAGTTCAGACTGCTTTTAGTATCCCGGTCCAGAAGTAGCGTTCTGTCACAGTCATGGCCCCGGGTTTAAACCCAAGCGGGAGGTGTTGATTGTATGTAGAAGTTCACGCGCCATTGTGCTAATGAACTATATATGATCCCCATCAGCCCGATAAGTAAAATGACACTGACCACCCAACTAGATAGTAGTCCTCTATTAGAGGTTCACGGTCGTTGAATGTGAGTTATAACAGAGTCTAGGACTGCTTTTAGTATCCTGGTGGTCCAGAAGCAAGTTCCCTGTCACAGTCATGGGCTCAGGGTCGGGGTCGAATCCTGACAGGTGAGGTGTTCATTAAACGTAGAAGTCCCATGGTTTATTAATAAAGAAATATATATGGATCCTGGTTTTAAAGCCGGATTTGATAACACCGGCACCCTGACCACCCACGGATACGGTAGTCCCCATTAGAGGTCCACGCGCCATGTGCTCGCTGGAACAGGCTTGTGAAATAAACAAGTCTAGGAGTGCTTTTAGTATCCTAGTGGTCCAGAGGTACGTTCCCAGGTCACAGTCAGAAGGCTCGCGGAGCTGTGGGATCGAATCCTGGCGCGTGAGGTGTCTATTGCATGTAGTCCCATGATTTATTGGGCTAATGAAACATAGAACGATCCTCGTGTTTCGAAGTCAGATTAAAAACGTTACCTGACCACCCACGGATATGGGTAGTCCCCTATTAGAGGTTCACGGCGCCATACCACGTTAAACAGGCTTTGTGTAAAATATAACAGAGTCTAGACCGCTTTTAGCATCCTGCGGTTAAAGAGGTAGAGTTCCCGTCAAAGTCAGTGGGCCTGCAAGTGGGTTCAACCTGGCGGTGAGGTGTTCATTAAGCGTACAAATCCGCGCCCTTATTGGGCTATTGAAATATATATAGATCCTCGTGTTTCGAAGCCGATTGTAAACGTTACTCTGACCACCTATGTGATAAGGTAGTCCCCATTAGAGGTTCACAGCGCAACCTGCTGAACAGGCTTTAGAGAAATATAACAGAGTTCAAGACTGCTTTTAGTATCCTGGTGGTCCAGAAGCAGCGCTCCTGGAAAAGGCTCCGTGCAAGCCTGAACTCTGGCGGGTGAGGTGTTGATTGAAGGTTGAGTCTGCCTGCTTTATTGGGCTAATGAACGATATATTGATCCTCGTGCTGAAGCCGGATTTGTAAACGTTACTCTGACCACCTACGGATAATGGTAGTCCCCATAGGAGGTTCATTTGCCACAAGCCGGTTGAACAGGCTTTGTATGAAATATAACAGAGTCTTGGACCACTTTTAGTAACCCGGTGGTCCAGAGGTAGAATTCCTTATCACAGTCGGGCTCGGGCCTTGTGTTTGAACCCTGGCAAGAGGTGTTGATTGTATGTAGAAGTCCGCCTGCCTTATCGGGCTAATGAAATATATATGGATCCTCGGTTTCGAAGACGGATATGGTAAAACGTTACTCTGCCCACCAACGGATAATGGGTAGTCCCCATTAGAGGTTCACGGCGCCATAAGCCCGCTGGAACAGGCTTTGTGTGAAATATGAGTCTAGGACTGCTTTAGCACCTGGTGGTTAAAGAGGTAGCGTTCCCGGTCACACTCGGGGCTGTGGGGCCGTGCTTGAATCCCATGGGTGAGGTGTTGATTGTATGAAGTCCGTATGCTTATTAGGCTAATGAAATATATATGGATCCTCGCAAGCCGATGGTAAAACGTTACTCTGACCACCTACGCACACGGGTAGTTCCCCATTAGAGGCCCACGCATCCATAAGCTCGCTTGAACAGGTTTTGCTTGAAATATAACAGAGTCTAGGACTGATAGTATCCTGGTGGTCCAGAGGTGCCAGCGCTCGCAGCATGGGCGAGCTCGTGGGCCGGGTCTTGAATCCTGGCGGTGAGGTGTTCATTATGTAGAAGTCCGCCAAGGCTTTATTGGCTCAATGAAATATAATGGATCCTCGCAGCATCGAAGCCGGATTTGGTAAAACGTTCTGACCACCTACGCGATACGGGTAGTCCCTATTAGAGGTTCACGGCCCCATAAGCCTGCTAAGTGAATAGGCTTGTGTGAAATATAACAGAGTCTAGGACCGCTTTTGAGAACCTCGTGGTCCAGAGGTAGCGTTCAACGGGTCACACCGGGCTCATAGGGGGGGTCTCAACCTGGCGAGGAGGTTGATTGTATGTAGAAGACCGCGGCTTTATTGGGTTAATGAAATATATATGGATCCGTGTTTCGGGCTGGATTTGGTAAAGTTATTCCTGACTACCTACGTGATACGGGTAGTCTCCATTAGAGGTTCACGGCGCTATGCCTTGAACAGGTCTTAGTGAAACATAACAGAATCTAGGACTGCTTTTAGTATCCTGGTGGTCCAGAGGTAGCGTTCTCGTCACACTCAGGCCTCGGGGTCAGTCTGAACTCTGGGTGAGATGTTGATTGTATGTAGTTCAGATGCTATTAGGCTAATCGAAATATATATGATCCTCGTACGAAGCCGGATTTGAAAACGTTACTCTGACCACTCACATGATACGGGTAGCCCTTTAGAGGTTCACCGCCATAAGCACGCTGAACAAGCTGTGTGTGAATAACAGTCTAGGACCACTTTAGTATCAGGTCAGAAGGCGCTCCCGATCACAGTCATGGGCTAGTGGGCCGGGATTGAATCCTGGCGTGTGAGGTTCATTGTAGAAGTCCTGTATGGTGGGCCTAATGAAATATATATGATCCTCGTATTAAAGCCGACGGTAAAAACGTTACTCTGACCAACTCACGCGATAATGGTAGTCCCCTATTAGAGGTTCACGCGCCATAAGCCTTCCGCTGAACAGGCTAGA
>NW_024751496.1:0-6001 GCF_018991925.1 Homarus americanus
GTTTCACCGCACTGAATGGGTGCCCAGCTCTCACACTCCCGGTCATGGCACTGAAAGGGTGCACGGCCCTCACATCCCGGGTCATGGACCTAATGGGGTGCCCGGCCCTCACACCACGGGTCATGGGGTTGAAGCTGTTCCCGGCCCACACACCCCGGTTCATGGTGCTGGAGGGGTGCCCGGCCCCCACACCCCGAGTCATGTCACTGAAGGGGTGCCCGGCCCTCACACCCCGGGTCATGGCACTGAAGGGGTGCCTGGCCCTCACACCCCGGGTCATGGTGCTGAAGGGGTGCCCGGCTTTCACACCCCGATTCATGGCACTGAAAGGGTGCCAGGGCCCTCACACCCCGGGTTAGGTCACTAAAGGGATGCCCGGCCCTCTCACCCCGGGGCATGGGGTTGAAGCGGTTCCCGGCCATCACACCCCGGGTCATGGTGCTGATGGGGTGCCCGGCCCTCACACCCCGATTCTTGGCACTGAAATCGAGCCTGGCCCTAGCACTATGGGTCATGGTGCTGAAAGTGTGCCCGGCCCTCACACCCCGGGTCATGGCACTGAAGGGGTGCCTGGCCTCACACCATGGGTCAGTGGGGGGCTGAAGGGGTTCCCGGCCCTCACACCCCGGGTCATGTGAAGGGGTGCCCGTCCCTCACACCCCGGTTCGCAGCACTGTAGGGGTGCCCGGCCCTCACATCCCGTTTCATGGCACTGAAAGGGTGCCCGGCCCTCACACCCCGGTTCATGACACTGAAGGGATGCCCATCCCTCACACCCCGGGTCATGGCACTAAAGGGGTGCACGGCCCACACACCCCGGGTCATGGACCTAAAGGGGTGCCCGGCCCTCACACCACGGGTCATGGGGTTGAAGCGGTTTCCGGCCCTCACACCCCAGGTCATGGTGCTGGAGGGGTGCCCGGCCCTCACGCCCCGGGTCATGTCACTGAAGGGGTGCCCGGCCCTCACACCCCAGGTCATGTCACTGGAGGGGTGCCCGACCCTCACACCCTGATTCTTGGCACTGAAATCGAGCCCGGCCCTAACACTCTGGGTTTTGGTGCTGAAGGGGTGCCCTGCCCTCACACCCCGATTCATTTCACTGAAGGGGTGCCTTACCCTCACACCCCGGGTCATGTGAAGGGGTGCCCGGCCCTCACACCCCGGTTTGCAGCACTGTAGGGGTGACCGGCCCTCACACCCCGTTTCATGGCACTGAAAGGGTGCCCGGCCCTCACACTCCGGTTCATGACACTGCAGGGGTGCCCGGCCCTCACACCCCAGGTCATGGCACTGAAGGGGTGCCTGGCCTCGCACCACGGGTCATGGGTTGAAGTGGTTCCCGGCCCTCACACCCCGGGTTATGTCACTAAAGGGATGCCTGGCCCTCACACCCCGGGGCATGGTGCTGAAGCGGTGCCCGGCTTTCACACCCCGATTCATGGCACTGAAAGGGTGCCCGGCCATCACACCCCGGGTCATGGTGGCTGAGGGGTGCCCGGCCCTCACACCCCGGGTCATGGGGTTGAAGCGGTTCCCAGCCATCACACCCCGGGTCATGGTGCTGAAGGGGAACCCGGCCCTCACACCCCGATTCATTTCACTGAAGGGGTGCCCGACCCTCACACAACGGGTCATGTGAAGGGGTGCCCGGCCCTCACACCCCGGTTCGCAGCACTGTAGGGGTGCCCGGCCCTCACACCCCGTTTCATGGCACTGAAAGGGTGCCCGGCCATCACACCCCGGTTCATGACACTGAAGGGGTGCCCGGCCCTCACACCCCGGGTCATGGAACTGAAGGGGTGCCTGTCCCTCACACCCAGGATCATGGTGCTGAAGGGGTGCCTGGCTTTCACACCTCGATTCATGGCACTGAAAGGGTGCCCGGCCCTCAAACCCCGATTCATGAACTGGTGCCCGGCCCTCACACCCCGGGTTATGTCACTAAAGGGATGCCCGGCCCTCACACCCCGGGGCATGGGGTTGAAGCGGTTCCCGGCCATCACACCCCGGGTCATGGTGCTGATGGGGTTCCCGGACCTCACACCCCGATTCTTGGCACTGAAATCGAGCCCGGCCCTAGCACTATGGGTCATGCTGCTGAAGGGGTGCCCGGGCCTCACACCCCGATTCATTTCACTGAAGGGGTGCCCGACCCTCACACCCAGGGCCATGTGAA
Organism: Homarus americanus; assembly: GCF_018991925.1. Classification (NCBI taxonomy): domain Eukaryota; kingdom Metazoa; phylum Arthropoda; class Malacostraca; order Decapoda; family Nephropidae; genus Homarus; species Homarus americanus. Next base: position 2,180 of record NW_024751496.1, read on the forward strand.
GGGGTGCCCGGCCCTCACACCCCGTTTCATGGCACTGAAAGGGTGCCCGGCCCTCACACCGCGGTTGATGACACTGAAGGGATGCCCGGCCCTCACACCCCGGGTCATGGCACTGAAGGGGTGCACGGCCCTCACACCCCGAGTCATGGGGTTGATGCGGTTCCCGGCCCTCACCCCCCGGGTCATGGTGCTGGAGAGGTGCCCGGCCCTCACACCCCGGGTCATGTCACTGAAGGGGTGCCCGGCCCTCACACCCCAGGTCATGTCACTGGAGGGTTGCCCGACCCTTACACCCTGATTCTTGGCACTGAAATCGAGCCCGGCCCTAACACTCTGGGTCATGGTGCTGAAGGGGTGCACGGCCCTCACACCCCGATTCATTTCACTGAAGGGGTGCAAGACCCTCACACCCCGGGTCATGTGAAGGGGTGCCCGGCCCTCACACCCCAGTTTGCAGCAATGTAGGGGTGCCCGGCCCTCACACCCCGTTTCATGGCACTGAAAGGGTGCCCGGCCCTCACACTCCGGTTCATGACACTGAAGGGGTGCCCGGCCCTCACACCCCGGGTCATGGCACTGAAGAGGTGCCCGGCCCTCACACCACGGATCATGGGGTTGAAGCGGTTCCCGGCCCTCACACCCTGGGTCATGGTGCTGGAGGGGTGCCCGGCCCTCACACCCCGGGTCATGTCACTGAAGGGGTGCCCGGCCCTCACACCCCAGGTCATGTCACTAAAGGGGTGCCCGGAACTCACACCCCAGGTCATGGCACTGAAGGGGTGCCTGGCCCTCCCACCCCGGGTCATGGTGCTGAGGGTGCCCGGCTTTCACACCCCGATTCCTTAACTGAAAGGTGCAGGCCTCCACCCCAGGTTAGATCACTGAAGGTGCCCGACCCTCCACACAACAGGTCATGTGAAGGGGTGCCCGGCCCTCGAACCCAGGGTCATGGTGCTGATGGGGTTCCCGGCCCTCAAACCCCGGGTCATGGTGCTGGAGGGGTGCCCGGCCCTCACACACCGGGTCATGTCACTGAAGGGGTTCCCGGCCCTCACACCCCAGGTCATGTCACTGAAGGGGTGCCTGTCCCTCACACCCCGGGTCATGGTGCTGAAGGGCTGCCTGGCTTTCACACCCCGATTTATGGCACTGAAAGGGTGCCCGGCCCTCAAACCCGGGGTCATGGTGTCGGAGGGGTGACCGGCCCTCAAACCCCGGGTCATGGTGCTGATGGGGTTCCCGGCCCTCAAACCCCGGGTCATGGTGCTGGAGGTGCCCGGCCCTCACCCGGTCATGTCCTCAAGGTGTAGCCCTCACACCCCGAGTCATGGTACTGAAGGGCTGCACGGCCCTCACACCCCGGGTCATGGTGCTGATAGGGTGCCCGGCCCTCATACCCCGGGTCATGGTGCTGGAGGGGTGCCCGGCCATCACATCCCGATTCATGGCACTGAAATCGAGCCCGGCCCTCATACCCCGGGTCATGGCACTGAAAAGGTGCCCGGCCCTCACTCCCCGTGTCATGTGAAGGGGTGCCCGGCCCTCACACTCCGGTTCATAGCTCTGTAGGGGTGCCCTGCCCTCACACCCTGTTTCATGGCACTAAAGGGGTGCCCGGCACTCACACCCCGGCTCATGGCACTGAAAGGGTGCCCGGCCCTCACACCCCGGGTTATGTCACTAAAGGGATGCCCGGCCCTCACACCCCGGGGCATGGGGTTGAAGCGGTTCCCGGCCCTAGCACTATGGGTCATGGTGCTGAAGGGGTGCCCGTGCCTCACACCCCGATTCATTTCACTGAAGGGGTGCCTGACTGTCGCGATCCCACTACCCTTTATACTTGGGGAGAGAATCCTACCCCAAGTTATTAACAAATAAACGTACAAATAGGGAACACGGCAATAATTATCCTCACCAAAAACCTACTCAACTAAATGTACTTGAAAAAGTAAGAACAGTTGAAATAAGTGAATCACAAAAGGGAAGATAATTAATTAATTCAATTTATGTTCTAAAGGGAGTAATGACTAGCAAACATGAATTTAAGGGAATAAGTAAGTGTATAATAAAATAAGAGTGATGCCGGAAGGGCGAAAATATGCTGTAAGGAGTTAGACCAAACAAATATTACTTAACATTACTATATTACACAAGACATACGAAATATATATATACAACAATCACTACAAAATGATTATCCCTACCAAACGGGAGATACCTTACCACCAGGATCCCTTCCTAGGCCTAACTAAACGTGTCACTAATACCTGATACCCCTAGGGCATTGCAGAAGACTGGATAAAGCACTAGACAAGGGTCAAGGCTAGAGAACGAATGGACACGTCTAACCTATGCCACGGTTTTTCGCTACTGGGGAAGCGTGCCCACGCGGGGAGGAGAGCGTCTCATATCACGTGATTCAGGACATTTGCTGGATATTTCATATAATTAATTAATATTACTCTTGAGTTGACTTAACAGAGTAAGACAATGATGCATATTAATAACATACATAAATATACAATTAACCTAAGTAACTAAGAACAATAATAATATAATAAGTACACTTAACAATTTATTAATAGCTTGTATGAAATGCAGGCGTGAACATATGCCTCACGCTATGCGAGTTCCAGAGCGCTCAGGCACGTGACACCTCCCCCAAAAAAGTGAGCTTACAACTAACTGGAAGCGAAAATGGATATACAGCAACACAGTGAAAGTAATAACTAACACAATTGGTTTAAATCAATATGAAGCAAAATAATTCATAATATAAACACAAGGTACTCAATGACAATATAACAAAAAAATAATTTGCATATAGACATAGTTAATAAATAATCAGACTCGAGAAAGTGCATCAGCCAACACGTTCTCTTTTCCGCGGATATGGGAAATGTTCAAGTTATAGGGCTGAAGTGATAGAGCCCACCTCAAAAGTCTTCGGTTGGTATGTTTCATCTTGTCAACAAAAGTAAGTGGGTTATGATCAGTGAACACTTGAATGGGATAAGCAGTGCTGCCAATATATACTTTGAAGTTTTCTAGTGCCATGATCAGTGATAAAGCCTCCTTTTCAATGGTGGCATAGTTTCTTTGATATTTGTTTAATTTTCTAGAAAAATAGCACAGCGGATGAAGCACTTGATCACTCTCACCCTCTTGCAGAAGCACAGCACCGGCGCCAATTTCACTGGCGTCGACATGGAGAGTGAACTGTTTCTGGAGGTCAGGTGCAAGTAGTACAGGAGCATTTACCAGCAGGGATTTAAGATTCTCAAAAGATTCCTGGCTAGCCGTAGTCTACTTGAAGGTTTTCTTGCCACTCAACAGGTCAGTCATGGGAGAGGCAACGGAGGAGAAGTTTGGACAAAAACGGCGGTAGTACCCCGCCATACCCAGCAACCTCATCACACTCTTCTTATCGCCTGGCACTGGATACTGTTGAATTGCCTCAATTTTGGCTGCTATAGGCTGGACTTCCCCTTGTCCGACCACATGCCCCAAGAAAGTGGCGTGGGCATGGGCGAACTCAGTTTTGACGAGGTTCACCGTCAGCTTGCTTGCAGCCAGTACGGAGAAGAAGGCTTGTAGACGACTCATGTGATCTTCCCAGGAACTGCTGAAGACGATGAGGTCGTCTAGGTAACAGTGGACACCTTCCAGACCAGACGTGATGAAATTCATGAGGCGTTGAAAGGTTGCAGGGGCGTTCCGCATACCAAACGGAAGGACTGTGAATTGGTACAACCCCTCAGGAGTGACAAAAGCAGAGATTGCCCTGGAGCGTTCAGTCAGTCTTATCTGGTAGTAGCCCTG
>NW_024751497.1:0-90000 GCF_018991925.1 Homarus americanus
CAACATACCAAGTCCATCCCCTCCCTACACAATACTACAAGTTCATCCTCACTCCCACAACATACCAAGTCCATCCCTCACGCCTACACAACACTGCAAGTCCCTCACCTAAACAATATTTCAAGTCCTTCCCCCACTACAACAAGTCCTTCTCTCACTAATACACAACACTACAATTCCTTCCATCACTCATACATAACACTACAATTCCTTCCCTTACTCCTGCACCACACTACAAGTCCTTCCCTTACTCCAACACAACAAGTCCTTCCGTCTCCTACACACACACAAAGTCCTTCTCTCCCTCCCTACACAACCTGCATGCCCTTCCCTCAGTCCTACACAACCCTACGTCCTTCCTTCCTCCCACACAACCCCTGTAAGTCCCCCGTCACCCCTACACAACCTGCATATCCTTGCTTACTCCTACATAACCCTGCATGCCTTTCCTTAACTCCTAACCAACCTTGAAGTCCTTCTTTCACACCTACACACAGTGCAAGTCCTTCCATCATTCCTACACAATACTAGAAGTCCTTCCTCACTCCCTACACAATACTAAAGTCCTTCCCTCATTTCTACACAACACTGTAAGTACTTCTCTCACTCCTACACTCAAAGTCTTCCTCACTTCTAAATAATACTGCAAGTCCTTCCTTACTCCCTACACAATACTAAGTCCTTCTTCCTCTTACACAAACTGAAAGTCCTTCCCTCACTTCTACATAACCCTGCAAGTCTTTCCTCACTCCTACACAACCTTGCAAGTCCTTCTATCACTCCTACACAACCCTGCATATCCTTCCTTCACTCCTACAAACCTGCATATCCTTCCTAACTCCAATGCAACCATGCAAGTTCTTCCTTTACTCCTACACAAACCCTGCAAGTCCTTCTCTCAGTCCTACAGATTGCCAAGTACTTCCCCACTCTTACACCACCCTGCAAGTCCTCCCTCACTCCCTACACAATACTAAGCCATTCCTCACTCCTCCACAATATTGCAGTCCTTCCCTCACTCCTACACACACTATATAAACTTTCTTTCCTCCTACACAATACTAGATGTCCTTCCCTCCCCACCACCCACCAGGTTCCTTCTTCACTCCTACACAACAGTGCAAGTCCTTCCCTCACTCTATACAATACTACATGTCCTTCCCTCCTCCTACACAATACCACAAACTCCTTCTCACTCTATACACTACAAGTCCTTCCCTCAGTCCCTACACAACCCTGTATGTCCTTCCTTCACTCCCACACAACCCTGCAAGTCCTTTGCTCACCCTACACAACCCTCCATGTCCTTGCTTACTCCTACACAACCCCATGCCTTTCCTTCACTCCTAACCAACCCCTGTCAAGTCTCCTTCTCCACTCCACCACACTGCAAGTCTTCTATCACTCCCTACACAATACTAGTCCTTCCCTCACTCCCACCACAATACTATAAGTTCTTCCCTCCATTTCTACACAACACTGCAGTAGCTTCTCTCACTCCCTACACAATACTAGAAGTCCTTCCCTCACTCCTACAACCCTGCAGGTCCTTCTTTCACGCCTACACAACAGTGCAAGTGCCCTCACTCCTACACAATACTACATGTCCTTCTCTCACTCCTACACAATACTACTAAACTCCTTCCCTCCTACACCCCACACTACAAGTCCTTCCCTCATTCCTACACGCCCTACGTCCTTCCCTCACTCCCACCCACAATACTAGAGAGTCCTTCCTCTCACTCTGCACAACCCTGCAGGTCCTTCTTTCACTCTGCAAACAGTGCAAGTCCTTCCCTCCTCCCTTCACAATACTACATGTCCTTCCGTCACTCCCTACACATACAGTCCTTCCTGACTCTCTATACACCAAGTCCTTCCTCCTCCCTACACAATACCTAGAAGTCCTTCCCTCACTCCTACACAATACAACAAAACCTTCTTTTCACTCCTACAATATAGTAGTCCTTCCCTCCTCCCACAACCTGCAGGTCCTTCTTTCACTCCTACACAACACTCCTACACCACACTACAAGTCCTTCCATCACATACACACCACACTACAAGTCCTTCCCTCACCCCACCACACTACAAGTCCTTCTATCACTCATACACCACACTACAAGTCCTTCCCTCACTCATACACCACACAACAAGTCCTTCCCTCACCCTCTCCTTTACACCACACTACAAGTCCTTCCCTCACTCCATACACCACACTACAAGTCCTTCCCTCCTCCTACACCACACTGCAAGTCCTTCCATCACTCTTACACCACACTACAAGTCCTTCCCTCACTCCTACACCACACTACAAGTCCTTCCCTCATTCATACACCACACTACAAGTCCTTTTCTCTTTCCTACACAACCCTGCAAGTCCTTCCCTCACTAATACAGAACACTACAAGTCCTTCCCTCACTCCTACACCACACTGCAAGTCCTTCCATCACTCTTACACCACACTACAAGTCCTTCCCTCACTCCTACACCACACTACAAGTCCTTCCCTCATTCATACACCACACTAAAGTCCTCTTCTCTCTCCTACACAACCCTGCAAGTCCTTCCCTCACTAATACAGAAATACAGAACACTACAAGTCCTTCCCTCACTCCTACACCACACTACAAGTCCTTCCATCACTCATAAACCACTCTACAAGTCCTTCTGTAAGTTTTAATTTTTTCTTACAGTTTGTGTGGTGTACATTTTATTAGGAACTGATAGAAGTTCAAAGGCAATTTGGTCATTTTGACTTGAAGTGTAAATGTAAAGGATTTTGAGGTGACCTTCTTGGATACCTTGTTGTACCTGCTACAGGACTGGCTTTTGTATTTTCTAACCTGATTCTAATACTCTGGCACCTGACATCAGCTCTCATTCCATTCTATTGAAAAAATCAGGCATAAGCTCCACTTCTTCACAAAAGTGAAAATAAGCATTCATTTTGGGTCTAAATCATTTCAAACATGTGCATAATACTGTACATGAGGATTTAAGTCACAAACATAATACCGAGTAGTAATTTTCTGGCAAATATTTTGTGCTCTTGTTTACAATGACAAAGCTTGGTGATCCATCAAGAGTTCTCTTACATCACTTAATAAGTCCTAAAAAGCAGTTTTTATACACACTTGCACACTATACTGTAACTGTTATGCCCAAGTTTCCTCGCTAGTTACCTGCTGTGCATCTGGGAGGAATTACCTGAAACCCCTAAAATTAAGGTTTTGATAAACTTATTTTTACCTTGTTATTAATTGCAAAGTGAATGTGTTCCTTGACATTTGACTCACTGATATACACAGGAGATTGCTTACCTTGTAAAGTATTTTGTATTTTTAGTGATTACTTTTCTTCTTCTTCCTGACTTATACTGTACAGTGTACTTGGCTTTATGTCTCGTTAAAGAATTTTGTTCTGTAAATATGAATCTCTAAGCTGCTCTTGGGAAGTTATTCATCTCTTATCCATGATTACATTGGTTACAGAACTTTTCTCTGGTCTGGTGATTATTAATACTACAGACATGTACCAAATTCAGATGCTCTAAATATTGAGCATTGTTACACCTTACCTTGCTCATATGCAAGGAAAGACAAAATATGGGAGGATGAACTAAGGAAGTTGGTGTTTTAAAGGGAATAGATGTACAGGTACAAAAACACTAATGTAAATTTGTATGTGAGGAAAGTTTATGTACAATATATACTACACAAATTTTTTTTAAATTAAGATGGCATGGGTGTATACTGAACAAAATACTGTACCATGAAAAGGAAATAAAAAGGGACTACCAGTACACTCAGTACAGTATATATAAAAAAGGAGAACAAAATGAATCAAGAACATTTAAAATTATTGGCAGGTGACCAAGATGAGGTGTAAGCACAAAGTTTAGGAATAAAAGAAAAGTGTTTATACATTTTATGGTTTTTATCTAGTGCAGCATTAACACCATAGTTAAGACAATACATTGTGCCCCACAACAAGAATAGGCATAATATATATGGATTAGTGATTGTATATGATTGTCGATATAAAGATGAAACTAACATTGACTTGAGCTTGATATTATACCAAGATAACAGGTTGAACTATGACCAAGTATTTACATGTAATGTCTAATACTAAGTTACTGTAGTGCAGTCCTACAAATGGAGAGTCTTGTGGCTAGTTGTATTAAAGTGATGCCTAGAGAAAAAGTATTTTAAAGGTTGCTGAGCTGGTGATGTAGGGCATAATATAGTAAATAGGAAAATAATGAATGGATGTAATTATTTAAAAATTCTGAAATTTTTTTTATTTACAGATGAAAAAACTGCGAAGAGAAGACAAAAGAATCATGTCAATGCTTTATAAAAACAGTTGAGTGACAGCAACTTGTAAGGTTCTATTGATTTGGTCTGTGATAGATCTGAGAGATGAAAAAAATGAGGCTTGTTGATCGAATTCTTCTCTTGTAGTAAGGTGCCAGGCAGGAATATGGGAAGGTTTTAAGGATTCAAATGGAGATGCTGGAACTCCCACAAGCCAGAGTGATCCTCCCCAGGCCTGGGGTAGTTCAACAGTACCACTATGCATCCCCTGGGTGGAGTAAGGCCATGCACCTATGCATTCTGCCAGCAGTGTCCACTCTAGGGAATTCTTTAGATTGTCCAAGAAAAAATAAAATACAAAGTCCTTAGGTTCATAGATTTTGGGGGATATGAGGAAGCCTGGAGCACATGGGTTCCTGGTGATTGGTGAGGCTTGGGATAAGCGAGACCAAACCCAAAAATCATACTCTGATATAGTAAGGGCAGTCATGGGGGGGAGCCACACAGATGATCCGTTATGTAGTGGTCGCTCCAAAAAGTAGAAGTGGTGTATGTCTGGTAGGGTATTGACCCCTATGCCATAGTGTCGCGAACGACTCAAGACTGGGTATATACACTCTCGTTCCTGGCCTACTGTTCTATAGAGAAAATTATCATACAATAAGGACACTGAAGAAGTATCTGGCCATATTGCAACAGCTTTTCTTGCTTCTGCAGTGAGCACCAAATATCCCCAACCAGGTTGCCTAGATCCACGCATCATCAGATGAGGGTCTGAATACATGTTGATATGAGCAGCACCAATGCCTGACACACACCAAAGAGAGGCATCTATCTCCAGAGCTGGAGCATAGTGGAGCAGCATCTCCAGCCAGTCATGTGATACCTCCACATCTTCGTCAAGGAAGGCTAAATATCGTGCATCAGGAAAACTTTCTATTCCTGCTGTCCAAGCTGCTCGGTAAAACTGAAAGAGACGATGATTGATGGAAGGCACATCTTGGGAAATGTTTACTACTTGATAATGAAAGTGGAAATGCTCCAACAGAGACAGTGTACTAGAATCAACTAAACCATTATGGTCAGTACCAACAACAACTAAGACCATGGATATTGATATTTTTCTGGTTTCCATCAGACGGGTGAGCGTATGGGCCAAATATTGGAGCCGCCCTCCTGCACACACTACTACTCCTACCTTCTTTTTGTCATCCTGACTGGAGATTTTTTCTATTCTAGATAACACAGGGGACATTAATATTGGTTTAACAGGATCACAGATAGGACCCATTGCTGCATTACTGTCACAAAGAAGTGGATGTGAAGTATCCTTGTGAGGTTTTGAGAAAGGCATAAGTGGGACTACAGCATGAGCATACAATAACGTCTTTGAATTATACAAGGAATGTGGGTTTGGTGCTACAGTCTCAAGTAATGTCTGTCCACCTACCACGAATGCCCACACCCAGAGTGCATGAGGAGGAGCGTAAGGGGCAAGCAGGGAGCCAAGACTAGTGAGAGTTGGCAAAGCTGCTCCTAAGCCATATGTGCCTGCCCTTCGCACCACCATCACCACCACACGACCTGCCTGTAACTTATGCACCCACCATGTGAGGTCCTGTGCATATGTGAAGGCATTCCATGTATTAAAAGTTTTTTGTAAGAGAATAGAGCCAGTAACATCATGGAGAACTGTCATCACCACTCCATCATCTTTGTCTGGCATCCACCAGTCAGTCTTGGCTGCTCCTGTGGCTACACTGGCAGCAGGGGTGAGTCTGTGGTCAAATCCTTGTTGACACTCCTGCATCAAGCAAGACAAGTTGAACACTGCACCCATGGCTGATGATTCAACACCCATCAAGAGCAACCTGTATATACAGTACATCTTAAATCAAAACTCTGCCAGTGATGTTCTTTATATGTATAAAGTTTTCTGTATCTAACAGATATAATGTGCTGAATATGGATAATTATGGTTTTTAATCTTATAAGGGATCATATAAATTTTAAAAAGGTGTTCTACTGTATTCATAGGAGATAAATGGTGTATACAAACTAAAATATACAGTACAAAAAACAGAAAATGGGAAAATAAAATAAAGTACATGCTCAGGCTGCATCTAATCGGAAGAATAGGCAGTGATTGTAATGGAAGGTATTAGTATTTTTTTTTTTTTTTTTCTTACTGGGATTAGCCCACCTGGGCACAGGTCACTGACCCACATCGGGGCCTGGGAGACGTAAAGGTGGTGGTGGTGGTAATAATAGTAATAGTAATAATAATAATAATAATAATAATAATAATAATAATAATAATAATAATAATAATAATAATAATAATAATAATAATAATAATAATAAAGAACCATAAACAAATACAAAAATTAAAAAAATATCAAAGGTGAGAAACAATATAAGTATTGTATGTATGTTGTGTTGTTAAAAATAAGAAAAACAATTGAAACTCTGCAATTGAGTGAAAATGAGGCAGAAAGTCAGATCAGCAACCTGGGACTTGGTCACAATTTTTGTGATGCCATATGGCAGAGGGTCTATCATATGACAACACATTATGCTTCCAATATCTTCCCATACGGTAGTACCCCCCTGTTTGGTAGCTGCCTACTACCTACTATGACAGTAATAAGTAGATTGTCACTTCCTATTGGCCAAGGCCTGAGGCTGTACATTCGTAACATCTCTCATGTCATATGGAATGGTTACAAAACCTGCCCTGAACAGACAAGGCTTGAGCACTCTATGCCCAGCAACCTGCAAAGAATGACACTGCAGTCAAAATACAGTATGTGATATTGGAGTTGAAACCAGAGGGCACTGGGAGCATGTATCCCATTCAATAGTTTAAAATTTTCTGCTCCAGTGTATATAGAAAACTTTTATAAAGAGGATAAAGTGAACTTTGCACTATGCCACTGCTTATTACAAATCTTGGACAGATACAGATAAAGAGGAAAACACATAAAATGAGCGAAACGAACAGAAAAGCAAACGGTACTATATGTTGGAGCCAAAAAAAAGGCTGATATAAACGAATAAAAAGAATGACGGATATAGACAAATGATTTACAAACAGACTGGTATATAGACAAACAATAAAGATACAGATTGGCAGGGAAGTATTACAAAATAGGCAATTTGTATGTCATAACAATGGTGACAGCAAATAACAAAAGGACAAAGACCGACACTAAAACATTCATATAGAAGTTAATAAACTGAAAATTGATAAAAACAGATGTGGGAAGATGTTGCTATAATGTTATTACTGGATTTCAACAACAAAGGTCTTTAAGCAAGTAACAAGGTTAGTAATTACACTATTCCAACAAAAATTAAAAATTATGAGATAAGAATGCTGGAAAGGGAAGAAGTAGATACAAAATAATAATCAGACAAGAAAAGTGAAACTCAGTTTCACAGAAGACAGGTAGTTGGTGACCAACATTAGACTTACACAAACATACCTGCCGTCGTGGTTGATGGGGACAAGGCCGTAACACAACATGATGGTCATCAGGAGCACAGGTGTTACATCCTGCAACATTTTGGGAAGATTGCAAGGTGTCAGGAGTGAGTGGCTTCTGTAATGTTATAGAAAAAATGATAGTATTGTGTGGGAACATACTTTGATAATAGCTGAACACCAGGGAAACCACAAATATCTTGAGTTAATACAATTGGTTAACGTTTTGGAACTTGTCTAACTTTATTCTCAGAGCAGACCCTAAAGGGACAAAATTCTACGGCCACATATACTATACAAGTACAGTGTATTAATAAATAAATAAAATATTAAAAAAGAAATCGATGTAAAATTGGGATATAAATAGAAAGCTAATTAATTAACAACAATTTAAAATATTAAATGCAGAAACTTACTGTGAAAAACACAAGGTTAAGATTCGTTTTATGCACTATCCAGTATCTCCTAAGACATGCTATCTATTTATAATCTTACCTTATATACGTCCTCAACTAACCTCCAACCCTCCTGGAAAACTATTTCGATGAAAATCGCATACAAATTCTTTTGGGGGAAAAAATCTGCCATGTTCTGTGTGCCATTTCACGGCTGAGTGAGCTCCGTTCCCCTCGCAGAAAGAATGTTAGGTTAGGCAAACATATTTTTCTGGTATGTTTTTACGAGCTTTCTGCCAAATTTGACCTTTGTCTCGTTATGGCATAACGCTATATTTCAGTTGAAATATACGACCGTGGTCAGTACCACGGTCGTACATCGGCCAAAATCTCGATCTCTGGGATTTTGTTCAAAATCTCAGTTTAAGTACTCCTGAGTATGCTGATGGTGAATATATGGTCCACAATTCGATTGCGGGGTAATTAATGGCCGTAATGACACGATGAAGATTTTAATAAAAAAAATTTCAATGTTAATTACTCGCCAGCTATGGGTTCCGAGGTGCGATTTTGGCGTTTTTGTGTTATTCTGGAAGTATTTAATAATTAGTTAAACCCCTCCAATTCCAAAAGAAAAGTATATTTCAGTCGAAATATTTTTAACATGTACTGGATATTGTAGTGGATACTCTCCCCTACAACTGCTGACTGATCACTTGCCGTTCGCTTACCGGCCAATCAGCTTCCAAGTTTAGAAGCTCCAACAAATTTCCCTGAATATGAATTCGCAACTTTTCGATTTACAATAGGTACCTACTTACTGCTAGGTGAACAGGGACCAAGGGGGCTAGGAGGAGTGTCCAAACAACTTCCGCCGGCCCGGGAATCGAACCCGTGACATCTTGCTTGCGAGGCAAGAGCAGTACCGCTCTACCACCAGCGCCCCGCCAATCAGCTGCGAGTTCCACAGACCAGGCCTCACTCGCGGACGGACATGTACAACTGCTGACCGATCACTTGCTGTCCGATACCAGCCAATCAGCAGCGAGTTCCACAGACCAGGCCTCACTCGCAAACTGCGGGGTGATTGGCACCGCTCATTTCGTACCTCCTCTCTCTGATCCTAGAGAATCGTATAAATACACCTCAGCCTGGCCGTGGAAGAACAAACACACTTAAATTTCAAGCAGTGCAAAATATAGCCCTCAAAAGAGCAGCAAAGCACCAACCACCATACACACAAACAGTACAAGACATACACACAGAACACAGCATAGACCCACTCAACACCAGAATACACACCCAAGCAAATGCAATATGGTAAAAAATCCAGCAAGAACAGGATCCCATACTAAACCAACTAAATGGGGAAAACAACAACACATGGCACAGATGGTGGCCTAGAAGCAGGAAAAATGATAACGAAGAACCAGAGCCTCTATATACACAATAAAAAAGAACCAAAAGATGGGAACAATTCTCCAGTCACACAAGGACCTGGAGGGACCCCACAAGCAAACAAAGACCTAAAAAGTTCACAAACACCCACAATAAAAACTAGAAACGAAAAAGATGGGGATCATCCCTCCAATGCCACAAGCACCTGGAGGGACCCCCCCAACATAATATGCCCCAAGGAAACATCAAATAGAACAACTTAGTTTAGCTTGGCTGAGACCGGCTTTCCCTAACCGCAAGAGTCCTCTAATGCAGCACTGTTGACGGAAGACAAAACCTCGTCTCCGCAAGGTGGATAGTGTGGGGTTCAGGATTGTTTGGTTCACACTCAGGATGGGGTGGAGAAAGGAAACTCACAATGTGCTCTCTATATACATGTTGTATTGGATGTACAATGCAGCTTGGTGCTGATGTAGAGAGAGCTGGTTGGTGAGGATGCTCAGAGAAGGACAGCTTGTGGGTCGCCATGCTCGCCGGGCAGGCGGAGGAGGAGCGAGGGCCGCCAGGCAGCGGCAGAGGTGGTGTTGCTGGGTGGTTGGTGTGGGTAGAAAGAGAGAGATCACCACGAGGTCAGGTCTTAAATAGCGGGGGTTGGCGTGGCTCAGTAGTTGACCCCCGCTCCGTGATGTATGGCGGCGCTGGTTGACCTAGACCACGAGGCATACACTGGGGAGTTGGTGGGGTCGACTACTCAGTGACAAACAGCGTTTGTAGGGGAGAATTCCACTACAATACTCCCCCTTCCCTCCAGGCGGTGTAGGAGACTTGTTGTCTGCAGAGTTGCTTAGCACATGTGAGGCAGAACGGGCGGTGCATGCCTCATGTGAGACAACGGCGATGGCGTGGATGAGCCGGTCGCTGGATACAACTGTCTAGATACACCATATCTGCTGGAGTAAAGAGGGAGAAAAAGGGTGTGTGGAGGCGATGAATGTTGTGCTTCCCTCACGGCAGGTACAGAGTCGTCAGATGCGCCTGCTGGGGTGTGTGGGCCTGGGTCAGGAGCAGGGGCTGCGTCAGCAGAAGCGGATGAGGGCTCGTGACAGCAGCTGGGTCCACGACAGCAGCAGGGTGCAGGACATTAGCAGGGAGTACCTGAGGGAGAAAAGAGGGGTGTGTGGGTCCGCACTCAGGAACAGAGGCCGCATCAGGGGCGGCAGGGGTTACTGCTGGGCCGGGGTCGGCGTCTGAGGCAGGACGGGTGTGCTGGGGTCGGAAGAGGAGCGACTGTCTGCTTAGAGTAGCAGAGCTGCTCTAGGGCGTCTGACCTGCGGTGTAGAGACAGTAGCTGTAGAGCCGATGAGAGCTGCTTCTGGGTGGATAAGCCAGTCTTCCATGTTGCTTGAAGACTAGGAGCGTGATCAGTTTCTCCTCCATCCTGTGTGAGTGCGAATCTCCGGGAGTCACCATTTGTGGGGTTCAGGATTGTTTGGTTCACACTCAGGATGGGGTGGAGAAAGGAAACTCACAATGTGCTCTCTATATACATGTTGTATTGGATGTACAATGCAGCTTGGTGCTGATGTAGAGAGAGCTGGTTGGTGAGGATGCTCAGAAAAGGACAGCTTGTGGGTCGCCATGCTCGCCGGGCAGGCGGAGGAGGAGCGAGGGCCGCCAGGCAGCGGCGGAGGAGGTGTTGCTGGCTGGTTGGTGTGGGTAGAAAGAGAGAGATCACCACGAGGTCAGGTCTTAAATAGCGGGGGCTGGCGTGGCTTAGTAGTTGACCCCCGCTCCGTGATGTATGGCGGCGCTGGTTGACCTAGACTCGGTGACAGACAGCGTTTGTAGGGGAGAATTCCACTACAATAGCCTGTGGGGTTATGAGATATTGGTTCACACTCAGGATGGGATGGAGAAAGGAAACTCACGATGTGCTCTCTGTATACATATTGTATTGAATATACAATGCAGTTTGGTGCTGGGAAGGTAGCATGGTTACAAGCGTTGAGTCGAGAGAGCTGGTTGGTGAGGGTGCTCAGAGGAGGACCAACTTGTGGGTCGCCATGGTCGCCGGCAGGAGCGAGGGCCACCAGGCAGGAGCAGAGGAGGAGGTGTTGCTTGCTGGTGGCTGTAGGTAGAAAGAGCGAGGTCACCACGAGGTGAGGTCATATATAGTGGAGGTAGGCGTGGCTTGACAGTTGACCTCAGATATGCTAGGCAGCGCTGGTTGCCGACCCAGACCACGAGGCGCAGGCTGGGGAATTCGAAGAGGGTCGGCTGCTCAGCAACAAACAGCGTTTGTAGGCGAGGAATCCACTACAAGCCCACCTGCTGTTAACCTCCTCCTCTATTTCCTACTTCTGAACTTTACTTTGTACTGTACCCTTGTAGTGGATTCCTCCCATACAAGCACCGAACCTTCTCGAATTCCCTAGCCTATGCCTCCAGCGCCGCCCACGGAGCGAGGGTCAACTATCTACCCACGCCTTATAAGGCCTGACACCGATGTGACCGCCCTCTTTCTACCTAGTGCCACAGGCAAGCAACACCTCCTCCTCCACGCCAGCCTGGCGGCTGCCGCTCCCGCCAGCGACCTTGGCATCCCTCAAGCGAGTGTTCCTCCTCTGGGCACCCTCACCACCCAGCTCTCTCTACTCAACGCTTATTACCATGCTACCTGCCCAGCAACAAGCTGCATTATACATCCAGTACAATATGTATACAGTGAGCACATTGTGAGTTTCCTTTCTCTATCCCATCCTGAGTGTGAACCGATATCTCATACCCCCACACCCTTCTTGCACCCTCAGAGCTAATGCTCTCTTCTCTCCGTATCACCGACCGACCTGGACATCATTCTACTCTACTCTCCAGAACCAGCAAGACCTCCAAACAAGCTCCTCACCAACAAGCTCTCTTAACAAGCTCCTCACCCAACAGGACCTCTCAGTAAGATC
This sequence comes from Homarus americanus, assembly GCF_018991925.1. Classification (NCBI taxonomy): domain Eukaryota; kingdom Metazoa; phylum Arthropoda; class Malacostraca; order Decapoda; family Nephropidae; genus Homarus; species Homarus americanus. The sequence goes on from NW_024751497.1 coordinate 12,561, forward strand.
CTCACCATACAGTACAGCAACTCCCTAGCACTGCACTGTACATACTATATATATATATATATATATATATATATATATATATATATATATATATATATATATATATATATATATATATATATATATAGAAAACGCATTGTGAGTTTCCCTTCTTACCTCCATCCTCAGTGTGAGATCTCTTACATGTACTATGTATGTGAGCCCATAAAAAGAGAAATAAACAAACAGAGAAATTTGACAACTGACCACATACAGTACGCTACAATATGCACTGGCTAAGAATGTACTTGAACGGCTGAATCTGCGTCGAAGTTGATAAAGTCGGGTCGAAAATGAGTTCACATTTGGCGCTGTCACAGCAATGGCAGTTCACAACTCTCACTCCACGGCACGACTAGGTGTTGTAAATGAGAAACAGGAAAGTCAGAGTTAAATTCCTCGTCCACCGATGGGACCATTGTTACAATATTTCCCAGGACGATTGAGGCATTTATTAAGGATCGTTAAATATATTCCTTTATGATATACATTATGATCAACTCATTTTAAACGTTTTCTAAATCTATGTGAATGTATCTTACATGGTTTAACAACTGAAGTATTATTGGTTGTGTTTAACGGCCTTTTCCTGGGATAATACATATTGGTGGCCTACGTGTCAGCCAAATCTTCTATAATTCACACATTTTCACATAATTATCACACGGAGCTGTGGACACTGAAAACTTACTGTAATCATCGCCTCACTGTAAATTATTAATATCCTCCACTTTCGTTTATTGGGTACGCGGTAAAAGTAATTCATGAATACCAACAAGACCACCTCCTCTTGGTGTTTCTCAGCTTAATACCTATTTCATTCCTTCTTCCTGAGTCTTAAATGTCCTACATCAGAATTGATGTTCATCATATTCATTTGTATGTTTATTTTTCTGTTTACTGACAGCTTTCTTGTCAATATCCTACCTTTATTTATTTGGGTTTTTAATTATTTATCTTCTTTGTCCCCATTTTTTATATTAAGTTTCTGTTTCTTTCTGGTCACCCAGGATACCTCACTAAGAAAAAGACTAGACTTTATAAATTAACATTACAAATCACGAGTGAATTAAATGCAGTACTGTATTACAATCAGTTTGATAAGTAATTAAGGTCACATGTAAATTAAGTAACTAAAAGTACGACTTGGACTTTAAATAACTTATAAGTTAATCAATTACTAATTAAATACACATTGTCATTATTCATTATAATATTTAACACTGTTACACGAATAATTTGTTAATTTCTTAAGCTTGGACCTGCTGGTGAAGGCTCCATCTGAAAATAACCATTAGACTTACTTTACTTTTTTAACCTAACACATTGAAGGACCATTACAGGATTTAAACTCTAATATTCATATCTTACCCATACGCTTTGACTAGTGTTATACCAAAAATTTTCTATACATTTTAGAAATTGGAGGTAAAGTATATATCAAAGATAAGAAAGTAACTTGAAAATATGTTTTGTTTTATTATTTAAGGACCTTTAAAAGTGTCTACTTTAACCATGTAATTTTAGTTTGTTTTCGGGTGTCAGGAGGAGCTGAATATAAACAGTAAGGACCAAGTGTAATTCTCTATTGATAGCTAGGCTGATTACCATTTATTAATTTGATTAATGCAGACTTACATTGGTTCAGAATGTATATAAACAGTACAGGTACACAATATAAAGAGCAAATACAGGTATAAAGCAATGTAAATAGACTACAGGTATAATGGGTAAAATTATTGTTTCGGTCACCACCCATTGGAAGTTGAAATTATGTTTTTCCGATGGGGTTTGAATGATTCTGACCTCCATTTCGGTAAATATTCGTCATTGGCTGCTCTCAGATTTTATTTAAAAAAATGTGTATTATAGTGTTTTAGTTAAACCTGACCTTCATATTTTACCTGGAGCTGGAGGACGCTCGCCCCACAAGGGGTTGAAGAAGCCTCAAGTCCAGAAACAGAAAATTGTGAGGGCTATCTTTTTGGGGTTAATGTTGATGATTGACCCGCAGATGGGTAAATTTGCACTTTCACCTCCCACTCTGGTAGAAAGTCAAAAATATATTTTCTAGTGTATTTGTGTGTGTTTAGACCGAATATGACCTTCATTTCCGTCGGAAATTGGCCGGTTTTTTATCGATTTTTTTTTCGTGGGCCGTTTTCGAAAAAAAAAAAAAATAATGGCTAAGCGAATGAAAAATACACCAAAAAATACTAGAAAAGCAAAAACCAAACCTAACCTAACCTAACTGACTCACCATATGATGGAATCACCTATTTCTTACTTTATTGGGCTGGTTCTTGTTCGTCGTTGGATTGTGAGATTCTTACACAACTCCCCATATTATGTTGTTCTTTGCGATATTTACATTCAGTCTTGCACTTAAGACACTTTACTGAGGTTGGAAGAACACCATGCGATCGAAAAAATGCTACAGTTTCTTCGTTTTTTTCCCAAAAACTCGCAATCGGCTCCATATAATTTAAGTGAAACCCATCGCAGACCTCCAAGGTCGGAAATTAATTTGAATTTAGAATTATGAGACCCAAAATAAAAGTCGGTTTTGATTGGGCCAAAAATACCGCGAATTAAACCACAAATCATTTTAATTGGTTGCAAAACAAAAACCGCTTTTGATTGGTCGCGTGACGTGTACGGGAACGCATGCGCATGACGATTTATGAAGGAGACACGCAGTGTGGGAGGTGAGGTAGGCGAAAATGGCAGAAGATTAATGGAAAAGAGAACATTTTTGGATTTGCTATCTCCGTTATTACACATTTGCGACGGTAATGTAATAAGATGAAAATTATCTTATAATTAGACGTCTTATTAGAATATGATAATAGATTAGTGGTAGGAATGTGGAATGTGAAAACGCAAAAATACCCGCAGATGAGTTATTTGTTTTACTGTTCATTTTCTAACTTTATTTTCATGAGTGAGTTCTGATATGATAATCATTTCTTGTGCAAATGCTTTGTTTGGTAGATAATTAGGCACCTAGGTGCGTACTACTTTGTCTTCTTGGCAGTAATGCGGCAGTGATGTGTCATCCCAGGATGTAAGCAGGCAATCATATTGAAGTACTTCAAAACACTCCGCCACCCGGGCTTAATCAACACTGATGCTCAGTGTATGCTTAAAAACAGTTTGGTATGGACGGCTGCTCTCTCGTCCTCAAAAAGTAAAATTACACCATATTATAGTAAGTTCTTTTTGTTTAATATACCGGGGGGGGGGTGAAGGCCCCCAACTAGGAAGTTAGGTTAGGTTAAGTAGGGTTGTTTGGTTAGGTTGGTGAGGTCTAACAATTTTTCTGCTGCTTGTTTTTCATATCAACTTAGGTTACGTTATGTTTAATTTAGAAATAAATACTTTTCAACACATTTGCACAAACTACAACAGTGTCCACTATAAAACAGTGGTGTACTGTGGTTGCACTGATGAGGCATGCAGAACACCCACATATATCAGTTATCAAATCAAATATCAAGTAGGATATGGCCTTTCTCTAAATAAGGGTCGTCAAGCCTTTATAAACACCTAATTTCTTCAATTATATCAGTGACATCTGACAAAGTATCTATTAGAAATAATGAAATAATGGGTGCAAAAATACTTACGGTAAAAGAACATTAAGCTTTCAGTGTGATCTACAGTAATTTAGAAATACCTACTTCATATTTCCCGCCTCTGCTGACAGCCCTGTAAATATTTCAATGTGGTTCTGATCTTTTAAAATATTAGTTTTTGCATAATGTATTACTGATACATAATTTGTCTAAGTATGCCTTATTGTGGGTAAAAATATAATGTAGTATTACTGATATGTAATTTGTCTTAGTATGTCTTATTGTGGGTAAAAATAAGTATATATTAAATGCATCCTCCGAAAGCGTGAATTTGCTACCAGAGTTTATGATAAATTTCCTACGTACTTATGATTGAAATAATGAACGTATGTATCTTTATATAATTTAGCCAACTATCTTTATCGTCAGAAACGGTCATCCCAACGATTGTGAATTAACTCTTTAGAAATACATTAATACTTCAGGACGAAATCGAACAGGTTTGAAACCGCCAATCAGCTGTAAGTCTTGAGAAGGGGGCGAGGCATCTTTTCTCAGCTGAGAGAAAACACACTGTAGGCATCATGCACAACGCTGGCCCTCTGTAAAGTTGTCAATGATCTTATTGCTGAACATTTAAATAAAAAGTAAATGTTTTTATTTATATGATCCGATTATTATTTCAAGTAAAACAGAAATCTGAATAACTTTCCCAAGTGAAAAACTATAACTGAAAGCAGACTATAGGGTTATTTAGAAATATTAAAAAAAAAATGTGGATCAGTTTTGTCCAGCTGACGGAGAGCCGCCACCGGTCTTCATAGCCTCTCGGCAAGTGAATGCAGTTTCCGAATTGCATGCATTTGTACCCATTACATTTATAGAAACCTTATTTCATAGCCACTCTTATGGAACAACAACTCTCAGGTAATATAATATCACTTAATGGAAAAAGTATTAAATTTGACTACAATGGCTCAAATTCCTTAAGCTCCAACACAATAAACTTCATTTTAGCATGTTATTGATAGGATGGTAACGTCTATATGTTCATTGAGGGCATGTGGCTTATCCTTCTGCGTGCATTGAGGGACGCTGAGTCTCTTCGACTTTTCTGAGTGAAAAAAAGTGAAGACTAAAATTAAATCTGTATTATTGAAGATACTATTTAAAAATATATTTTGCTTTCTAGTAGTGCCTTGCATTCATTAAGAATACGCCACTGCTATAAACTACAATGAAATTGCGACTTTTTTATAATCGTTATTTAAGAAAAATCGGCCGCAGGTCAGTCGTCAATATTTACCCTTTCTCTGAGTGAGAGTTGTGAACTCGCGGAACAACCTGCTAGAGAGTGTTTTTGTATGAGCACCGAGTGCGAGCTGATTCAAGACCAGCCTTGACCAGCACTGGAGAAGGTTCAGATACATTCAGGAGCCAGTGCATGCCCAGTACTTGCCAACAGTGTGTAACAGAGATGTGACCAATCACCCAAGCAGCTAACAAGCCAATCAGTGGTGAAGAAGATAAAAGTAAAAGGTAAAAGTATCAATAATGGGAACCCCCAGTGGGAACCAGGGCTTTTGGGTGGGGGAAGATCACAAAAAGTAGTAATCTGCGGTGATAATGAAGGTCAGAATCGTTCTAAACACATCAAAACCATCGGGAAAACAATTTCAACCTAACTGGAAAGTAATAAATTTCGGAAGAATATTATCGAAGAAACAAGCTTAAAATTATAAAATTCCCTAGCTAACCAAAATGATAATACTGTAATACCATTTAATATACCGACTGGTCTGCGGGGTGGAGCCCCATGGCTAAGAAGTTGGATAAGGTTAGGTAGGTTTGTTGGTTAGGTCTTCTAACAACGCTTCTGCCGTTTGTTTATCATATCAACTAAGGTTAGATTAGGTTTAATTTATAAACAACCACTTTTTAACACATTCAAATAAACTATGACTGTATCCACTATAAAACAGTGATATTGTGGTATTTTTATAATCGTTTTCTATGAAAAATAGACAGCGGATAAGTTGTCAATAATTACCTGAACACAAAAATGGGAGTGAAACTGCACAGAACTAATTAGAAGCTGACCTAACCTACCTAATCTTCCTAACCTGTGCATTGTCATTTCCATTTTCTTAGTTACTATCATTCAAACATATCTAGAAGTGAAATAATTCAATCCAATATAAATTGGGTAATGTATTAGAACACCACTACCACCAGAAAGAATGTTCAATTTTTTTTTTTTTTCCCACAGGTGTTTTTATTATTACTAGTAAATATTTTAAGATGCAACATTTACTAGAACCTAATAGGACCCGACCTAACCAACCAAAGAAACTTTTCTAACCTTACGTAACTCCCTAGCCGGGGGACTCCGCCCCCTAGACCCCCTGCCATATTGAAAGGAAAGTATTTATTTTGATATCTGTTACCAATGAAAGCAACTTTGGTGAAGTGTCATGGTATAATTTATGTTTTTTTGTGGATGTAAGAGTACGCTCAGACTGAGCGGGTCTGTTGTAAACAAACATACGACAAGCGGTAACTTGGCAGATTTTTCGGAGGAGTATTTACAGTAAATAGTTTCTTCGCTTACAAAACACATAGGAACATTATTTTAGTGTCGTATGATCAGTTTTTCACAGTATTTTACCTTGGAAATTCCCTCGCCCTTCATTCCCTGCCCACTACAGGTGAAAAATACTTATAATTAAATTAAAGTTGTTGGCTCTTTAAAATACTTACTATAATTATAAGAACGTCTGTGGAAAAAAATGAACAAATCGAACAACTCCTTCTGGTGTAGCAGTTTCCTCATAAATTACCTTAAATTTTAATAAACACGCCCGATGAGATTTTTTTTTTCTTAAAATGAAAACAAAGACTGCGGACGCACTTGTATAGCAGACAATGTGAACCAAAAAATGGTTGCCATAATCATGGTAAATGTTTTATTTCTTTCCGTACAAAAGATGTAGAGACATGAAATTACTGTCATATGATCAGTGTTCATTGTGTTTTTGCTCCATTATTTCCTCCTCCTCCTTTCATGCCCTGCCAATTACAAGTAATATATGATCAAAGGAGAGGCAGCTAAAAAGAAAAACTACTACAATTTTGTTGCTTTGACATTATTACTCGGTATCATCCAAACAACATCTGAAAAATTGGTGCAATTCCGTAAGTCCTTCTGGTGCTAACCATCTCCTCCACTTACCAGCAATTCTAAGACATTTTCTTCAATGACATTTTCCTCGCAAATGACTCTACCTATCCTCCTACCCAGGGGGCTCCATCCCCTTGGACCCCCAAGCATATGTAAGTTGTTTGCAAGGGAAATGTGTCTTAAGAGTTGTCACTACTGATTGCAAAGATAAAATTCCAGAGATTCTAATTACAAGTATAGAGTATCTCATCTACTGTAACTTTACTTCACTAAAACTTACCTTAAATACCAGATGGTGGAGGATCTTGATGATACAGACAGTCTGAATTACACCTTGGACACTTAACTGAACCAAGGAGAACACCATGAGACCTAAAGATGTCAACAGCTGCGGCTTCTTTCTCAAATACTCGTTGAATTACACGCTAGTCTTCCAATGAACAACCTTCACAGACAGAAGCCATCTTCCCACTAATTCAAAATCACGTGAGATTGAGACTTCCGCTGATTGACTGAGTTAGAATTAAACAAAAAAATATGCCTGTGATCTTGTATTTTCTAAAGCGAAATAAAAAAAGTGAAAATAAAACAGACTATAAATTTACATCGGAAATGCTCGAGAAGAAAGTACAATACAGTCGACCCTCGTTAAAACGGACTAATAGGGGGGAAGGGTGTCTGTTTTAGCCGATTGTCCGAATTAACCGATTTAGGGGTTAATATTGTATAGGCCTACGTATATGATATTGGAAATACAGTACCGTATATACACTGTACGCTGAACATGTTACACAGTAACAAAAATACAGGAAATACTGTAAACATCATATAACTAGCTATATAAAACATTACAGTATGTAAAAATAAAAAAGTTAATACCGTAAATTGTTAATTTCATTTACCTTTGGTAGATGACAGATGAGCTTGCTGTGGTGGAGGTGGGGGGTAGAGGTGATAACTTGTCATTCGGAGTCAGTAGAGCTATGATGCTCCACTGGTCCTTGTCCCCCACTCATAGAAGGCTGAGGTGACTGAGGATGGCCTGAGTCAGCAGCAGGAGGGTCATCAATATCGTCAGCAGGCTCAACAGCTGCAGCAGGGTTAGGACGAACTGGCTTGAAGAATGAGTCGAGTTTCAGTTGTTTACCTTGCTGATGCTGCCTCTGGATAATGAGTTCCCTAAAGGCTCTAATATGTTGATAGTAATGCTGAACATCAGTTTCTGCTGACAATTCAATGTAAGAAATGATAATATCAATGGATTCTCATATAACAGAGAGTTTGGGTTTCTTGGGCAATGGTTCGTCGTCGTCCTCATCTTCACTATCTCTGCTGTCACCAACGAGAACTTCATCCGCTATTTCTTCTTCTGTTAAGACTTGGTATCCAGGGTCACCCTCTGTGTCTTCTAGCCAGTTTCTCATGTCGTCTTCTGTGACGTCATTTTCGCCCGCCCTCTGAGTGAGTTTGTCCTTAGCCTTGCGTATGTCCGAAACTGTTTACTTTTTAACACCATACTCGCCACAAACTCTAGCCACCGAAGCACCAGCCTCTAACTTCCTCATACGTTCCAGTTTCTGGTTCACAGAAAGGGTCACATGCTTCCCCTTCGGCGTATTACTCCCCCTTGAAGGCATGATGTAAAATACAAGGCTGAAAGATGCCTAATCACTGAAATATCAACGAAAATTGCAGGGCAACACAACACCGATACTCGAATATGGCGCTAAAAGTCAACAATGACTGGCAGTTTGGTGCGCGCTAGCCATCTATCGGACAATCCCAGAACCAGAAATTTGACACGGACAGTCCCTCGCTTAACTCAGATTTCGTCCTGTTTATCCGTTATCCGGATTAAAGGGGTCCGTTTTAACGAGGGTCGACTGTAGTACTGTATTTTGGGGAGCTTTATCTCCCTATATAGGAATCAGTATAAAGTTCCATGAATAGTTACTATGGAATATTAACCATTACTCTTTCTATTAATAATATGCCGGTTCTGTATGCCTATTTACCATGGCCATCTGAGGCCTTTCTTGTGGTTTACTTTACTTATTGATGTCATACAAACAATTAAAGCAACCTTCTATACAAACGCTTGTGGTGTCAATTAAATGCTTTTGTATAAGTGATCGGTTTTCAGCCTTTGGCCTTCCTCCTGTGATTATTAAACTGAGTCTTTTCTCTGTTGTTAATTTCTCTGCCATCTGTTGATTTATTATTTCCTCACCTGAAAACAAAATATGAGAGAACATTAATTTTCCAATGGGACACCCTGTACATTATAGAGTAAGTGTAGGAGGTATACAACATATCATATTGTGTAGATCGTGCAAGTATATTATATACAAAATATTTATAGATTGTGCATTGGCCATGTTCAGTCACCCACAAAAGTCTGTTTCCTCTCCTCCCAAACCATTAGTTTCAGCTGCTTTGGGCTCATGAATCTTAATCTTGGGGTTCATGGAAGAACATGAGAGGCAACAGGACTTTTGTGGGGTGATTGCACATTTATATACCCTGTACTTACGCTGTCTATAATCCAGTACTTGCTGAATCAATGTGACCATATAGGACTATTTTACTGAATGAATATCTGTACATTATCTGTCTATCTACTTAGGAAAGTAAATTACATGAATCAACCAAAGCTACCATAATGAACACTTCATGAGGATTACTGTCCCCTGTATTAGGTTTGTTATGTTAAGATTGTTTTCTGAACTTTAAAAGAGTTTTGAAATTGGAAAGATTAAAAGAATGGTAGAACAGTACTAAACTAAAGATTTACCCTTTTGTTAGGTTAAGAACTTAGGATAGTACAGAATACTGCATGTGTTCTTAGAATTTATTGTTTTTCAGATTTTATTTATTTTTGCAAATGGGAGGCTCGCCAAGTTGTCAGATACCAGCAGTAAACATGAAGGGTCCTGTTGCAGAAATGGTGAATGAGAAAGTGAAGAATAATTGTGTTGTAATTTTCTCTAAGACTTACTGCCCTTATTGCAAGATGGCTAAGAAGGTAAGTGGGATGACTTGAAGAATCTCCACCACAGCTTATTTCACCTAAAAATTTTTGACCGTAATGTTAACCTAGCCTAACCCCAAATAGTGTTAGGGTGGGTAATCCTACTACTTTGCGGTCACTCAGAATCGAGTATGACGATCATCCAGCTATGAGACAATGATATGAGTTATTAGGCATGTCACCTTCGTTGGCGAGTTTTAAATTGACTAATGAGGCCAATATGGGACCGGCAGAGTCATTCACAGATGTTGCACATGTGGATGGCGACATCTAGTGCGAGAGGGGCAGCAGCAGCATCTTTCCAGCGTTGACGCTTGTCTGTCTCGGTTTGTAATCGGGCTAATTCGAAAGCATTGACACCTTCTCATGCGGTGCTCCTCCAAGCATGACGATGTGGAGTAATCATCTCCCAGGTGAGGGGGTCGATTTGACACTTTTTCAAGTTTTTCTTAAGACTATCCTTATACCTTTTCAGTTGCCCACCATCATTACGTTTACTATTCATTAGGTGACTGTAAAGTAGCTGCTTTGGCAGTCTACTGACATCCATGCGGTAACATGGCTAGTCCAATGTAGTTGTTCATAGATAGTGGTAGCCTTGGTGCTCCTACAGTTGATGTCAGTGAGAATACTGGCATTTGTTCTTTTGTCTTCCCAGCGAACTCGGAGGATGGAACGTAGACTACGTTGATGAAAGATTTCAAGTGCCTTGAGATGCCTCCTGTATGTGACCCATGTCTCACTGCCATATAACAGGGTGGGAAGGACCACTGCTCATTATACATGCAGCTTTGTAGATAATTTCAGCTCCTTACAGCTGAAGACACGGGTGCGGAGTCTGCCAAAGGCTTGAGATGCACATCTGATCCGATGTTGAATCTCTTCATTAATGTCTGTGGTGGTGGACAGATGGGAGCCCAGATACTGGAAGTGGGCAACATTAGAGAGGGTAGTACCATTGAACTGGATGGATGGTGGAGGTGTGGCTGAACCAGGGGCAGGCTGAAAGAGAATCTGAGTCTTACGTACATTCACCTCAAGGCCGAAGAGTGCATACCGTACGCATCTGTGTAGGTGTTCAGGATCTCCTGTAAGTTGCATTCAGTGTGAGCAACAAAGGTGAGGTCGTCTGCATACTAAAGCTCAATAATGGAAGCTGCCGGCACCTTTGTTCCTGAATGGAGTCGTCTTATGTTGAAAAGATCCTTCTTTCTTCCGGTACTCGATGTCCACCCCGCCGGTTAAATTGTCACTGGGACGAGTAAGGAAGGCAGCCAAGAAAATGGAAAAGAGAGTTAGTGCCAGTATACACCCTTGTTTTACCCCTGTTTGGATGGGGAAGAACTCAGACTGGGGGGTCATTGTGCAGTACACTGCTGTTCATGCCATCGTGGAGTTGCCTCACGATGGCGATGAATTTTGGTGGGCAGCCAAAATGGCTGAGGGTCCGCCAGAGGGCTTCCCTGTTGACAAAGTTGAAGGCCTTGGTTAGGTCGATAAAGGCCATGTACAGGTCATGTCGCTGTTCTCTGCACTTTTCCTGTATCTGGCGGGTAACCCTGTATGTCGAACTGAAAGTCTTGCAGTGGTTTGATGTAGCAGATGACCTTACCGCTGTTGTTCCCCCTTCCAAGTTAACTTTTTTTCCACCACCTGATACAGTTCATATAAACTACCATTTTACACACCAATTAATATAATTTTGTTAAGTTGCAAGGTTATAAAGGACATTTAGTGTATATTCACTACTTCAGGTGATATTTCCTTTATTAAAATTCCCATTACAGTATGAGTAAGTCATGATACTGTAGTTTAGTATTGTTATATATTTAGGATCTCGTATTCCCATGAATTAGTACACTACAAGTCACTGATCTGTAAGTGTGTTCACGAGTGAATGTGCCTCTTACTATCAGTATGATTATACTTAACTCTTCAGAAACATTTCCCCCTGTAACCTTATCTGACTGGCTCTAAGATCCTTTCTAGAATTAACAACCAAACCTTTTTCACGTGTAGCCTTTTTCTCCTCAAAGTGAAGTTTGTCTCTTTTACTAGTTTATATCAATAATGTATTAAACAACACTTAGGATAATCACAGTTTCAAGGAAAATTCTCAATAGAGTGCAGTACAGTATATATCTATTTGACTAAATAATGATTCCTTGTGTCTATAAATTTTGTAAGATGGATTATCTTGTGTACATTTGGCCAAAGGAGATGTTGTTTATGAAGAATTGTTTTATTTTTACATATCCATATAGGCATTCAATGACCTTGGCATACCATACGAAGTCTATGAGCTAGACAAACAGTCAGAAGGGTCTGCAGTTCAAGATGTCTTGGATCACATGACAGGACAGAGAACTGTAAGTACTGTATAATATATCTGTTTTATTTTTATATATCTCTGTTTTGATGTGAATGTACACCAGACACTTACACTCACATACAAACATTACAGATTTAAACACACACAACCTGACAACACATCCTAACACACTCACATCCAGCTACCTTCCACACACACACACATACTTCTGTAACTATTGATAGGTTGATGTAGAGGGGTGTTTGTAAAGGATTGGGTGTAGGAGGTATCACATATTCCTAGCATTTTTAGATTGTTAATTTAGCATGTTAGTTCAGAAGATTTCCCCTAGTCTGAATTAGTAACTGTAGACAGAAGGGCTATGAATACAGTACAAAGGTGAAAGGAAAGTTATAGCTACCACAGTTAGTCATTGGTAAAGATCAACACTGAAGATCTCAAAGAAATCTCATAAATGGCAGGAAAGAAGGAAATTTTATGTAGAAACATAACTTAAATGTCTTTTTTTTTCTGTATTATTTTTGCCGCTTACAAGCTGTTTGGGCGCTCTATCCAGTGTTAGTACAGGAGGAAACCGGGGACCGGGAAACCTGTGATGTTTGGTAGGGTCGCACTTGATAACACCCTTCTCATGTGTGTACGGCCAAGGCTCAAACCCTTGACATGTTGGCGAGAGATATGTGTGCTACCGCTGTACCACCAAAGCAATATTAGGAAAATCAACAGAGCAACTCTTTGTAAGTAACACCTTGAATTAACACGAGCCACTTGATTGAGAAATAAGACAAGAAACCATTGTTGACCTTAGATTGGTAGTGTACCTAGATAATGAGACAAATCATCCAGACATTTTGTTAGACACGAGTACTGTATTGATAAGCCATATTCTTTAAATAAATGTTGCTTTACTCACCATAAACTGGCTGCATCTTGCTGTACAGTGGGCCACATTAAATAGAACTTCTCAGTCACTCCACGGGCTGCACAAACACATGGTCCAGGCCGCGGGTTGCCTGTGCCTATGATACAGGATACCGCTTGTATGTGGTTTCTCCGGTTAAGTTTCTCATCAACAACAACCCAAGTAATTTAGTATTTTGTTCACATTTGAAGACAGTATTTCCAAGGTACAGGTGGTCCAAATCTGGGGGTAGATTTTTCCTTCTGTGAAAGATTGTGTAGTGGGTTTTTCGAGGTTTAAGTACAGATTATTACGTTTTATCCAGGTCCTGACTTTGGTCAATTCAGTGTTCATAGTTTCTCATCAAGGAATGGAGATCTGAGTTGCTGGCATAGAGGTTACAATCTTCTGCAAATAAGTTGAATCTGACGAGTGTGCTGGAGTGGATTACCTGTATATCGTTTTTGTACAACAAGAACAGAGCAGGACCAAGAATGGAACTGACTGTCATCAAAGGAGTTTAAGATGTCATTAGTAAAGGATAGCAGAGCACTCTCAGTTGACCTTCCAGCTCTAAATCCAAACTGAGAGTCTGTAAGGATGTTATTGACACTGCAGAAGGAATTTAGTCTGTTACATGCTTGCTTCTCCAGTATCTTACTTAAGGCTGGTAGGACTGATATGGGACAGTAATTCTTGAAAAGACCTTTATCCCCAGATTTTTTATATGCTGGGTGAACTTTGGCTTCATCTTTGGAAATTTTTTTGATGGTCAGCAATTCATCTGTTGTGACGGGGGATAAGAACAGCTAATTTTGCTGTCTGTTTTGTAGGTAGGCTCTAAATTTCTCATGGTAATTAGGAATGCTCTCTGCAAGATTTTTGCCAACATTGATAAAATAATCATTGAAGTGATTGGTAATCAGGAAGGGTTGCATTACAACTATCATTTATCATAAAAGCTGAGTGGGAGGCTGTGGGTTGAGTGTTCCTGTTCTGAACAGAATTGATGATAGTCCAGGATTTCTTACTGTTGCCTGATGTTGACTGGAGCTTATTTGTATAATAGCTATGCCTGGCATTTCTAACTGCTTGAGTTACTCAATTTTTTATTCCCGTACTTTGGTAGGCATCACCGAAAGTTATGTTTTTTCTTTGCAAATTTTCTTTGGAGTTTGTTTTTCTTTTATCATTGCATTGATTTCACTTGTAATATAGGGTTTGGAGATAGATACAGTTTTTACTAACTTAGTCTTGAGGCAGAAGCATTTATTAAAGCAAGCATTGAAGATGCAAGAGAAGTTGCAACAACTTACATTAGGGTTGTTGGAGGCATAGACAAGATCCCACTTAGCGTTCATTAAGTTGTTTTAAAAAAGGAGCCTGTTGTCAGCTCAGTAGTCTCTATATTTTATTGTGACTTTATGAGACCTTTCAGATCTTGAGGCTGTTTTATACATGGCAAAAACTGGGAAGTGATCTGAGATAGTGTTATAAATAATTCCACTTGCAAGATTGTTAGGAGTGTTGTTAGTCCAGATATGATCTATCATAGTGGCAGAGGTGGCAGTTACTCTGGTGGATTTGGTTATTGTGTTGAAGAAGAGCTTAGAATGACAGGAAGCAAGAAGGTCACTAGCTGAGGTGTCCGCCTCAGATTTTAGTAGATCAAGTTTGAAATCTCCTATAATGTAGCAAAGTTTCCTCTCTGAGCTTATAATAGAGATAAGCTCTGATAATTTTTCAAGAAAGTTCTTTACATTAGTGTGGGATATTCTGTAGATTATTCCTACTGGGATATTTTGTGTGCCGTTACATAATTCAGTGAAAACACTCGCCATAAACTCCTCTTGGACCTTTAAATCATCTTTTACAGAAGTGTTATACTTAGTATCAACATATAGTGTGACACCACCACTGTGTTGTGACATATTGACGCAGTGACTAGTATAATTAGGGATGTCATACAAATGGTCAATATCGTTGGTGAGTTTGGTCTAACAGAACCCAAGTACATACATCAAATTTGTGGGCAATAGAAGATATACGCTGATCTAAAATGGTCTCTAAGTGAAGGGGAATACTGTTGATATTATGGCTAATTTAGGTGAAGGAATGAGGTAGTATGAGGCTGCAGCTAAACTCAGGCGAGTCAGGAAAATAATAGTTACAACTGGGGTTGGTGTAACCCAGTGAGTTTTGTAGAAAGGCATCAGGGTCAATGTGAGGGAGAACTGTGTCGACACCATGGTTGAAGGGGGTGAAAAACATACAGTCCATTACATCTAAGGGAACCACACTAGCAACATCAGTATGGGGATATTGGTACTGATTAAGGAACAGCCAAAACTCAGGGTCACTGAGGTGTAAAAATGGAAGGTCAAAGAAAGTTATAATGATGTGCTTCAAAATGGCCATGATATTGGTTAGATTTCAAAATAAATTCTGGGTGCTTACACCACCTCCCCCAAAGTTGGGTTGTTTTAAGTAATGTTATTTAATGTTAATAAATGGAACAGTAAAAGTAGCAAACCATTAATGTTAAAGAAAAAAGTGAGACCGCATATGTAAGTGCACACATGTGAAAAACATATCGCCATTACCGGTACTCTACATAACAATATGAAAGCAACACTTATTTACAGTTCATATATGTTTTAAATAATGTTACTGAATTTTTTTTATTGAATTAATGTTTGTGTGCAAAATGAACAATACAATTCATTAATAATAGGTGGAATATTAAAACACACGAGGAGACGAGATAGCTGCCGGCATTGTTTTCGTTAATGTTTACAAAACCAGTGACTGATTGGTTCTACATATAAAACTGAAGAAAATAAGACCCTGGTTGTAGCTGTAGTAAAATTAATGTAAAAAAATTAATATGGTTGTTTAAAGTAATGTTATTTAATGTTAATAAATGGAACAATATACTAAGTAGCTTACCATTAATGGTAAAGAAAAAAAGTGAGACTGCGCATATGTAAGTGCGCACATGTGAAAACATATCGTCATTACTGTACATACGAATATGAAAGCAACACTTATTTACTGCTCATATATATTGAAGGGTTAAATGTTGTACTCTGTATAGACAAACAGAGAGAGAGAACCGAACTGCCGGATGTAAACAAACCTTAATTTCCCGCAGCTTTGTTGTTGTTTTTTTTTACAGGGATTAGCCCACCCGGACACAGGTCACTGACCCACATTGGGGCCTGAGGGGCGAAAATGTAATACTCCTGTAATAATAATAATAATTCAGATAAGTAAAAAAAAAAAATTGCCTATCTACCTATTGGGCAAACTAAAATCGTTCCGGACCACAGAATGCCGGACTAGAGAGGTACCACCTGTAATGTGAAAAGCCATCAGTTGGTTTGTGCGCATTAAAAGTGAGTGTGAAATGTTTGTGGTGACATGATTGAAATTATCAAACCCTTCCTTACTTAGCATAACTAAAAAAATATATATATAAGTTCTTTAGGAGAGGTTTAGTTTTGTTTTGTTTTTATTTGGTTTATGCCTGCAACATTTGGTTCTGTATTTGTATTTCACTTAAAAAAATCTGCTAATACTGTAACTAAGCATCACAAACTTGAACTGTAGCTTACTTCAGAAAATTTCAAGGTGGTTATAGGCATAGTAAGTGACCTTGTGTGGGAAATTGGAAGGCTCGTAAATCTAGCGTGTTGTCATCCTCAGTGTTTCTAAATTGACAAGATTATGTTGAAAAATAAAGTTGGTTTGAGGAGTATGGCCAAGGAATGTTTCTTTATGACAAATATGGTGTTTTGGGGAGGAATTAATAGAAATATGCAGAAGTAGTTGTATGTGGAGGTTTCCCTAATAATTGGTGTTGTGAGTCATGTATGATGTTACAAAAGATGGTAAGCAACTTTAACATATCTTTCAGGTTCCTCGAGTATTTGTTGGTGGTGTGTGTATAGGCGGAGGAACAGAAGCAAAACAACTGCACAAGGACGGAAAGTTGTTAGATATGGTAAAACAGTGTCAGTCAGCATCATAATATTAAACCATCATAACAGTTTGACATATTTGGGGAAACAACAATTAAAAGAAGTAGATTTTTCCCATCTAATATAATCTTCAGTACTGTAAACTGTTCTTTTGTTGTTTTCTATGATATCTTAGTCTTATTCATACAAAAAGTAGGCATATATTATGCAGTGTACATGTACTGTATATATATTTCTGTGGTGTTCTAATTGGATTTTCAATGAATAGTTTTCTTTTGAGATTTACAAATACTTTGAACTCATTATTATCATGTATTGGAAGCTAAATATCATGTATCCAGGGATGCGAATTCACCATTCATCAGGGCTAGGGAATTTAAAGTTTACTCTTCCATATAATTTTATACTAGCCCATAAACAGGTAAAAAAAAAAAAAAATAACACGCTTTGGCACTTCTTATGTACTGTATACCCATATAGACAGACTTTCTATTTACTTGATACAGGTATTCCTTGTTAATGTCATATAATATTTAGTACCAGAAACAATGTAAAACAATTAGCAAATTATAATACAGTAAGTCCTCGCTTAACTCTGCCCCCGACAGCGTTGTTTCGTTATAACATCACTACTCTTTAGATACCCATGATTCGGACAATGTCCCGCCAATTCAGTATAAAGTCGTCATGGACTACTTTGTACGGCGCATCACCCTCTCTCACCCAGTCAGAGCGGGAGGAGGAGCCACCCTCCAGGTCTCAATGACTCGCCGCCACCCTCCTCTCCCACCTCCTCTCCTGCCCTCCTCCTCTCCTGCCCCCCTCCTCGCCACTAACCACCACACTCTTGCTTCACCTCTTCCCATCAGTGAGTACAATACAAAATGATTTAGTTTATTTGGATGTATAATATATACTATTTTCTTTAAAAATTCCATTGAATTTATGTATATGTAATGTATTTTATGGGGCAAAGGGAGGCTGGGGAATGTAACTCCCATATTTTGTCTATTTCTTATTGGGAAAATTTATTCCGTTAACGTCGCAGTTTTCAGGAATGAAACCAAGATGTTAAGCGAGGACTTACTGTACTAGAATAGGTGCATATCTAAATAAAACTTAATTATTACTAGCAACTCTTATTTTATGTAATCATGATAAATCACAAGCAAATGCTTTAGCATCTATTACAATGCCATATAGCAGCTATTCAAACTCAGCATATCACGAGGACTGAAGTAACTTTTCTTTGTTTATACTGACAATGATGTTCTAAAGTTTCCTCATAAAATTTCTTTTTGTTGATTGGTGGAGGTTGGGCATTCTTCCACATATCCAACAACCATGGTTCATAAATAATAAGTACAGAATATTTAAAACAGTGCTATGTTTGGAATAAATTATAAATCTATTATATATTAGAAAGTCCCAAATTATTTGGGTCTGTATAAATCAATATTACACAGGTGTTTGTACGGGTGCATGTTTACAGTTACCAACACTTTATACTATACCCATCTTCACAGTACAGTACTATTTAATTGTAACTGCATATTTTTCTTGTCTATCACAAACAGAATAATGCTAGTATGGTATGTACTGTACACTGATGCCATAAACCTTGATACCTATCTTGGATACTGAACAGTGAGCAATAAAGTGTGTTCACTGATTAAGATGCTTATGTACTGTACAGTAATATAGGTTATTCAATTGATATATTGTATAAGTTTTATTTCTTTGTAATTTTGTTTCTCATTTGCTGTACATTGTGTTTTCTTGTCTTCCTGTCCAGCTTATGTTTTACAAAACTTATCTATTTATTCTTGATGGGTCACAGTTGTAGTATGGATGCCTGTCCCAGGAAAATAATTGTTGTCCAATTAAAAGTGATATCGTGTAAATTATTTATGCAGTTTCATTGACCTCATCTGATTTAATTACTTTAAGATGTACAGTCCCCCCAAAAGTATCGTTAGCCATGGGGCTTGACGCCATGAAACAACTGGTGCCACACAGAAACTTACAACTACAAATGTTGTACTATACGTAGATGGGGGGTTTTGTTGCCTGCGAGTCCCATGATTTGAAACCTTGTTTCGGTGTTAAACCAATGCAATTTACATATCAGTAACGTGACAGATCCCATGTAGACCGATATATTGTATACTGCTGGAGTTGGCATATTGTGTAACTTGGTGTGAATGAAACTCCATTAGTACAACGATGTAATGGTAAAATGTCCATTTCCATTTAATGTATATTTTAGTACCCTTGTAATCATCAATCAGTGACTTGTTTACATATGCCTTGCTTCTACCCAGCACAATTCATACATTAATATAGCATACTGTGGCATACTATTTCGTATGCCATTCAAGGACGACCATCTCCCTCAATCCAACCCTCATCTCTAGTTGTTGCTGTCATATATGTAACAACCTTCCTGGGTTGTCTCCACTTGTAACAATCACTAGTGAAACATGTTACCTTATATTCTAGATGTACTAAAATATAGATAAAAGTTTATTGGGTCTTCAGTAACTTAATCCAATAGGTTCCTCTTGTGTATTTATTATAAAAGGTTTCTTTGTACACTTTCAAAAAGGATTATCACCCTAACTTAATCACTGTAGCTATGAGTGTTAAATGAGGACGGAGGCTATCTTAAAGTAGCTCTTCTAAAATACGTCCGATTGATGTGAGAGTGGAAGTGATCTTGAATAGGGACCCTCGAGGGAGAACGGAAATGTATCCGATGTCCTCCCTCGAGGAAAGACGGAAGCACATCAACGATGGTTCTATATAATGTCTTCCTCTCGTCAGGGTTATCAAACTACTACCCGCAAAAGGTGGCCAGGGAACCGGATACTTATCCCTTAGCTCAGCACTAAGTGACGTGACTTCCCGTGGACACACCTTATCATGTGCTCCGAACAAGAACCTCATAGCTAGTGCAAAGTTACAGGGGGTGATAGTTATACAAGTCTAATGTAATTAACCCACACTTATATAAATACTTCTGCCTATAAGACAGGGGCTAATACAAGGGTTGATCTGTGCAATGTTTTATGTTAAAAGTCTTCAATCTCATATTTGCTAGTTAGGAAATTATAGAGTATTTTTTAATGCAAATAAGGCTTTTTCTAAGATGTACCGGTATATGTTATTTAGATTATAAATTGTTCATTGCATCTTTGCATATGTATACTGTACAGTATATGTAAATACATAGTTAAACAAAATATATTCTGTATATAAATTATTGATCTTTATGTTCGGATGTAATACACCCTTTCTCACTACAGTCAACCCTCGCTTTAAGCGGTCCCACTTTACGCGTTTCCACGTTTACGCGGTATCCTGCCGAAACCGGAATGCTCACTTTCCGCAGTGTGTGTACCCTTTCACGCGGAGAGCGGCGCGAGCAGGGTGCGCACAAGGTCGCCCAGTCATCAAAACAATACCGAGTTCTTCACCCGCCACCCACCACAGCCGGCCCAAGTCAGTGATAATGATAGTGAGGATATGGACTTTTATGGACTTTGAGGGGTTTGACAAAGAGGCCCTGCAAGCCTCTGTGGTGGATAGTGATACAATTGATACAAGTGATACAGGTGAGGGCCAACAATCTGCCCTCTGCCTCGGAACCAACCCCCCATCCCAGTGTGCCCAGCCATCTTTTCTACTAATGTAAGTGTTAAAAAACCTAATATTATTGATATTTCTCTTAATTATTAATTGTGTGTGCATACCATCATAAAATTAAGAAGTTATTTTTACAACAACGTAGGTATTGTGTCTGAAAAAGTGGAGTTTGGGGATCGGCCCGGTCTCTATTTCAATTAATCCCATATGTTATGTTGCTCACTTTACGCGGGCCGCCGTGGGTTGAATTACCGCGTAAAGTGAGGGTTCACTGTATTATATACTTTATTTTTTAATGGTATGGAGCCTCTAAATCTTGACATAGCTTAGGGCTTCAGCATGTCTTAATACAGCCCTCTGTCTAGTACTGATTATAGTGATTATATAGTTACTACAGTACAGTACAATACAGGGAAGCCTCGGATAACAACGGTTCGACCAACAACTTTTCGTATTTGAAACCCTAGATAATTTAGGACCCAATTCAGTTTACATCTTTATTTCATTCGTATTTGAAACCCTAGCTAATTTAGGACCCAATTCAGTTTACATCCTTATTTCATTCGTATTTACGACCAAAGTATAATAAAAATAAAATAAAATTACATTTTCATATAAATAATAACTAAATCCCGATATGATTATAAAAAAAAAATTACTGTAAAAAAATGAAGAGCGCCTTGCACAAAGAAGCTGCCTTGCTAATGAGTGGAAAACAACAGTCGGAGCTGGGTGGGCCTTTTGTTTTCACGCATCTGGAACAGGAACTGGAGAAAAACTTTCACAGGTTTCTTACAGCATTTTTGCATCCCTATTCAACATGAGCAAGAGAACAAGTGACGGTAGTGTTGTTTCAAAAGCTAATAGAAAGTGTATAAGCTTAGCCGAGAAATTAGATGTGTTAAAACGATATGAAAAAGGTGAGAGGTCTGTGGATATTAGATGGAGCAAGCAATGAACATATTTTCTGAAGTGGATCCATTAACAAAACAAAGCATTAAAATTTAAATAAATGCAAATGACCTATACATAAAGATGTGTACTGTAATGAGAAAAGAAAGCAGCTGTGCAAGGTTCTTTCGAGAGCTTTATTATTCAAAGGCCTAAACCATCAATTTCAGTTACACCATCAAATTCAGCATCATAAGCAGCTTTAACATCAACTTCAGGTTCAGTAACAGTTTCAGCAACAGCTTTATGGAAAGCTACAGCTTCAGCCAGAGTTGAACCTGATGACTTCGTCATCTGAGTGAAAACTCGCACAATATTCATGGCTGTCCTTATGTTTTAGACTTTACCGCCATTGGTGAATAGAATTTTAGTTTTACATTCGTAAATATTATTTAAAACATATATGAACAGTAAATAAGTGTTGCTTTCATATTCATATGTTGAAAAATGACGATATGTTTTCACATGTACGTACTTACTGTTCATACGTTGGCGTTCCCAATCGTCTCGCCTTATTTCTTTACCATTAGTGGTTAGCTACTCCTAGTGTTCCATTTATTAACATTAAGTAGCATTACTTAAAACATACATACCGGTATTCATTTTTTTTAAATTAAGTTCATTACAGCTACAACCAGGGTCTTATTTTCTTCAGTTTCTTATGTAGAACTATTGTCACTCACGAAAACAATGCCGTCTTTTCTCCTCGTGTGTGTTTTAATATTCTAAGTATTATTAATGAATTGCATTGTTCATTTCACATATATAAACATTAATTCAATCGAATACACATTCAGTAATAAACAATAATGAATCTTTTGTACATATTCTTAAGATAAATGACTAAGTTTCCTTGAGTGCGCACATAAACATTGGGTGTTAACACTGACAACAATGTTGTCTTTTATCCTCTTGTGTGTTTTAATATTCTACGTATTATTAATGACTTGCATTGTTCATTTCACATATATAAACATTAATTCAATCAAATACATATTCAGTAATAAACAATAATGAATCATTTGTACATATTCTTAAGATAAATGACGCGGTATCTTAAATGCGCACGTATATGTTGGCGTTATCAATCCATCCCTTTTTATCTTTGCCATAAGTGGTTAGCTACTTCGATTGTTCCATTTATTAATATTAAATAAGGTTACTTAAAACATATACAGTATATTAATTTTTTCACATTAAATTTACTACAGCTACAACCAGGGTCTTATTTTCTTCATTTTCTCGTGTAGAACTATCGTCCCGGACTCCCGGCTGTAAACACAAACGAAAACAATGGCGTCCCATCTCCTCTTGTGTGACCATACAGTGTTATTATTCATTTATATTGTAAAAGGTGCATTCAGAAACATTATTTAAAGAATATAGTTTGCACTTTTTATTAATTGTATTGTTTTGGGGGGGAAAGGAGGGTAAAAAGCCACACAAAAGATATGAAAAGGTCACACTTGAGATCGCATCTCATTATTATTGCATTATTTCAATGGTAATTAATGATCCGCAATAAGACGATTCACCTTACACTGCAATATTGGAGGACACATTAACGTCGTTATTCGAGGCTTTACTGTACAGTAAATTTAAGTTTAGTGTAATTAAGTTTGGTGTAATACTGTACAGTACTATACATATTTCTACTTTAATGTTTAGCATGTCAGACAAGCCAAAGTGCAGTGCCTCTCTCCACCCACCAAGGCTCCAGCAATCATATAGGAAAGTAAGTGTCCTGGAGTGTTTAGTTGTTATTATGCTTTTAAAGGGTAATATCAAATGAAGAATTTTTTTTCAAAGGTACTGGATACAGGGAAGTGTACAGATGAGGTGTGTGTGTGTGTGTGTGTAACATAGGTGTAAATATGGAGGAAAAAGTAGAGATGTCTAATAAATATGTTAAAAAAGAGGTACCTTGTACTGCATGAACCAACCTTCTGGAAAACATGTAACAACACACAAGTGAACATACTGGACGTGGTATGCTATATGTTTTACCTTGATAAGAGATGAGTTTATCTTGGGCCACTGCAGGATGAGTGAAGGAAGCGGATGAACTTTTGACAGTTTCTCTAATGCATCTTTGTTAGTCGGTCCACTCAGTCTACTTCCCCGACCTCGCCTTCCTCTGTCACAATAAAAAGTGAGTTAGTGAAATACTGTACAGGCATCTCTCAAGGTACATAAGCTTGAGTAATGGAAATTCACATTAAAGGAACTAAAACAAAATATGGAATAATCTTTGAGATACAGAGGAAAAACTTCCATTAGTTACTGGGAATCTCCACCCCATCATATTACACACTAAAGATTAACCACCTTAATGCTATTTGTGGGGATGAGGTTAGGTTAGGTTAGCATTTGGGTGGTTAATCTTTAGGTGAAATAAACTAGGAACTAGGGTGGAGATTCATCAGGTGATCCCACTATTACAAGGTGCAGTAAACTTGGGGGGGACCTTTCAGTCTTATACTGTGTTTTCCTTTTAATTTGTATACATGTTAAAAGTTTTATAAGGTACATTTAAAATTTAAAGACCAAAATATTTTGTGCACAGCAAAGTTAGTCACAGATCTGTAATGCACAGTCAAGGATCCAGGAATTTTGGGTGTATGTTTTAGGGTTGCAGTCCCATACTGTACCTTAAATTTCCCATTGAAATATATAGAATGATTTAACATGATTCAACACCACCCACACCTGCTGTGCTGATAATGAAATACTTTCAAAAATTATTGGTAAAGGTGGAGGAGACAGTTACCACCAGAAGTAACTTATGGATCTGAATCAAAATTCCTGGAGATACTATTTGCATGACACTGAAAACTAAAATGGAAGCAAGAATATACAGAACCTATTAGAACCTGACCTAACGTTATCTAACATCCTAACCAGTGGACACTTTCAGCAGACACCAGAAAGAAGTTGGAGGCCTTTTAAAAGTGGAATTAATGGAGAATGCTAAGAAAAGGCTACACCGGGATAAAAACAAATGAAGAAGTACTAAAATTAGCAAAAACTTTAAGAGAAATACAGTACTTGAAATGTACAGAAAAAGAAAAATGAGATACTTGGTCATATAATTAGGGATGAGGGAATAATAAAAAATATTAATGGGCAAAGTTGAGGATAGAAGGGCCAAGGGGGCCAGGGAAAGGCAGAGACTGGGATGGATGAAATAAATTAATAACGGTTCCCAGAGAGATACATAACCTCAGAGGATTGGTAAAAACAGCCCAAGAACATTTAGAGTGGAGGAGTCCTCCACTCTAAATGTTCTTGGGCTGTAGTCGCCAACCCACAGATATGAGGAGAGTACTCTGTATAATTGATCTTTAAATTCTGTCACAACTGCAGTTGAAAATATATAATTACAAACACAAAGCAATTGCTCAAGCATAATATCAGTTACCATGGAAGGAAAATGCAGGGGTTAAAATGGTATTTGCTCCAGTACTGGCACCGAGTGACAGTCCTGTAACTACTGTATAACCTAAAGTTACCATAAATGTGTGTGGATATGTGCTTTCAATTTACTGATTAAATTGCAGATTAAGACACCATGACACTTTAAGAAAGTTGCTTTTATTGGTACCAGATATCAAAGTACTTTCTGCTTAATATGGCAAGAAGTTCGGGGAACAGAGCCTCCCCAGGTAGGAAGTTAGGTAAGGTTTGGTAGGTTTCTTTGGCTGGTTAGGTCAGGTTCTATTAGGTTCTAGTAAATGTAGCCTCTTTTAAAATACTTGTTAATAATAATAACAACATCTGTGTAAAAATGAATAAAATCGAGAAACTCCTTCTGGTGATAGTGCTGTTCTCAGAAATTACCCAATTATTTTCATCTTCATAATCACGTAACACAGGGTGACAATACATGACTTTTTTTTTCTACTTTTTTACTTTTATCCTCTTCGCCACTGATCGGCTCATTAGCCGCTTAGGTGGTCATTCGCATTTCTATTACGCACTGTTGGCAAGTACTAGGCATGCACTGGCTCTTGAATATATCTGAACCAGCTCCAGTGCTGGTCAAGTCTGGTCTTGAAAGAGCTCACACTCAGTGCCGTCACAACACTCTTTGGCAGGTTGTTCCAAGAGTTCACAACTCTCACTCTGAAAAGGTTTGCCTTTACAGTTTTCTGAACCTACAGCTTCTTCAACCTTGAGCTGTGAACCATTGTGTGGCGAGCGTCTGCCAGCTCCAGGTATGGACACTCAACTGAGTAGTGCCCTTTGAGATATATATATATATATATATATACACCTCAATTAGGTCCCCCCCTTGCCCATCTGTAGTATAAGAACATAAGGAGTCTGCAATAGGCCGGTTGGCCTGTGCATGGTAGCTCCTGTCAAGAGTTACAACCACTCTATCGTCCATGAATCTATCAAGCCTTCTAGCACTTACTACAAAGTTGCTAAGCTTGTTCCACTCGTCCACCACCCTATTTGTGAGCCAGTTTCTTCCTATCTCCCTCCTAAACCAAAACTTATCCAACTTAAATCCGTTGCTACGAGTCCTATCCTGCTCGGATATTATAAGAACTTTATATACAGTACAATATATCTCTTTTATTGGTTCCTTTCACCCACTAGGCCACTGCAGGTGCTCTAATCTCTCCGGGTAGCTGAGGTGCCGAACTGCAGACACCAGTCTGGTGGCCCTCCTTTGTAAATTTTAAATCAAATGACAGTCTCTAGCATATCTCGGGGGACCAGATGCGGTGACAGTACTCCTGGCGGGGAATCACCTCACTCTTGCAGATCGTTATGAGGGACTGACCAATTAGATATCTGAACGACCATCTTATAAGACCTGATAATTTAGTTGCTTCATTCACCTTCTTACAATGGCCAGAGAACTTCAGTTCACTGTCAACATACATACCCAGGTCCTTTTCGCATTCAGTCACAATTAATGCAGTTTCTTCATACTGTAGGGACAAATGATATGCCTCCTTACCATTGGTATTTCCCAGGTGCATCCATTTGCACTTCATAACATTGAATCGTAGCAGCCATTTCCTCGACCATTCTTGAAGCTCACAGAGAAACTTTCTGCAGCTCTTCACAGTCTGCTTGGTTCTTAATTTCCCTAAATAACTTGGCATCGTCCATAAATATTTGCTTGGAGGAGTGTATAGCTTCTGGCATGTCATTTATGAAACAAACAAACAACAACGGGCCCAATACACATGACGATTTTGTACCATTAATCACCACACACTGCTTGTGATCATGGAGAAAGTCTCCAATCCATGCTAGGACACTTCCCCGAATCCTGTACCCTTCCAGTTTAATTTCCAGCTTTTCATGGGGTACGCTGCCGAAAGCCTTGGCAAAATCTAGGTACAGTATATACCGTCGATACTGCCATTAATTCCGTATTAACAATTTCCTAAAGTCACATTTCAGCATATTAGTATTTATAACTAAGTTTATTTCAGGGGTAAATATATTAGAGGCAAAAATACCCATAATAAAACTTGCTCCCGTAATTATTCAGATCGTGACTGTCCGCTGTTTTTCATTGAAACTGGGTTTAAAAATACTCAATTTGGTCGAATTTCACTTACCTGGTATGCACAGGGAATTGTTTGGATATTAAAAATATGTTTTTCTAAAGTTATTTGATGAGTTTCGAACAAATTTTATATTCATTTCAACCGGTTATCTTTAATTTCCAGAAGAAATGTCATAGGAAAAAAGTCTTAGAATTGTCTAACATTATGAAAAGCATATTGATAACGGCGAGAGAAAGACCGGTGCACGAAGGAAATTTCACTCCAAATTTTCACTGATTATATTAGGGAATAATGTATTATGTTGGGGAAAAATATTAAAATGGGTAAAATCCCGTGTTAACCTAACCAAACTTAGGAAAACCTGACCTGACCTAGCCTAACCTAACCTATATCTTAACTCACCTATATCTAGAAAACTAAGCATTTGCACAAGAAAATGAATAGAAGGAAAAGCATAATCAGTGTACAAAACTGTGGTATAACCGTTGTACTGAGCACATCATTGATGTGGGCAGTACACTGTAGTTTAGGGCAATATGGATCAAGAGTTCTTTAGACAATTTTAAGACACTTCTTTTATACCGTATCCCTCGCAAATTACTTAAATATACTGGAATCATTATATAATAAAAGTCTCTTAAAATTGTCTAAACAATCGGAACTACTTGGGGTATTGACGTATTGTACAAAACTGCAGTTTTACCAAAACTTTTACAAAAAAAACTCATAATTACTTAACCACTGACGGTAACCAGCCGTATATTTCCATTTGCTGCTTTAATAACTTAGAAAGTTAGTTACTAGAATTAAAATAAGCACATACCTGCATCTGGTGTTTCCCATACACAGGTAACGAGGTACTGTAGTTGTATAGAGTTTATAACTCCCAGGTAAATTTGTTTGTTTACTAATATTCTGGTTTTCGAGCGTGAGCAGTTCCTTTACCTACATTGCATTTTACCCTCCATTAATAAGGCTAAAATCGTGATTTAATGGCCTATATATTATGCTAGACTATTTATAATAATCTAGAATTTATCTAACCTAGTCATACTGTCATATATAAATATACATATAGCTGTGCTAAAAACGTTTATGCATTAGGGAAATTTTTTTCTATCCTCGACCCAGGAGGTACTGGAGAGTGGCACGCACGCTACAGTATACCAGTTGTTATTTTAGGAATAATATGATGCTGAATTATGTCTAACAACCTCAAAAACTATTAAATTGATCTTGACACTCGTTTCAGAATCATTAACAGAACAGTCAGCTGTTACTGCACAAATCCTTGATATAATTCCAACAAATATTGTTTTATCTAAAATCCTCAGCCATGACCAGGGCCGGACTTAGGAGTGGGCAGCTACCCAGGGGCCTCAACAATCTGGGGGCCTCCACATATTATAATATTTTATTTATTTGTTTATTCATTTGGATTATTTTTATTTTCATTCTTTAAAATTCATGTTTATCTATTCCATCACGTAAAACTATGTTCAGCAAGAAGCGTGATAGAAATTAGGCTAGCTACTCCTTGAAATTCATGGATACCTGGTTTTCCTATGAACCGTATATTTTTAATGAATGCTATTGTTTGTGTTGCTAATAATATATTTAGAATTCCACAAACATATATTGATTAAAAATGAACTACATGGAATAACGAAATTGAGATAAAAAAAAATTCATTATCACTTCCATTACGAATGCCATCAGGGCGCTGTGTGTGTTGACAGTCGGTCGGAGGGGGTTGGGTCGTGTAGTATCTGCACATCGGTTGTCATGTGTCTGTCGATTAAATGAGGAGGGGCCTCCACAAAGAGGTTGCCCATGGGCCTCCACAGATACCCATAATAAACTCTAAGAAATGGTTTATTAATATGAAATTAAATCAGGTAAAGGGTGTCATTAACATACAGCTACAAGGTCCAACTCCTTGGCTTTACTCATCTGCAATCCCAAGTGGATATTCTTGCTTCTCACAACATTACTGGTGGTACATTATATTACATACAGCTACAAGACAAACTTACACATGGTACCTTCACTAGAACTGTTGTTAGTACATATGGAGGATGCACTCACAACACAACACGTTATTACTGATACTAACAAATTAATGGGTTCACTACCCAACATGGGATAATTATATTCCTGTTAATTATCCCCAATCATATATAACAAATACTGTGGACCATATAACTGTACGGAGTGTCCCAGGGTAGAACACTGGTGTCTCAACAAATGAAGATCGCTGTTATGGTCGGTTGAAGTCTGACACGTGACCAGAGTCTGGGGTCTAGTTCCCACAATGCAGACTGGAGCATTTTAATCCTGCCGAATCAGCGACATCGTCCAATACAGCTAACTGTTAGGTAGCCACTGACCTCGGGCAGCCGGTGGGGGTGTTCAAATAACCCACACACTGGATCTGGGATAATTTGGAGAACGTCAAAGGAAGGGATTTCTCCTTCACACACAGGTTTATATACGCCGTGAGTTGCCAGAGATGTCTACTCACGCAATGACAAAAATTACATTCAAATCAACTGCTACACATTCAAAGATGACCCTCAGTTGACACGGGCCTGGCGAATTTCTTAAGTTGATTTACATAAACTAATAGAGATTGAGCTTGCCAGGAAAAAGTGGAATATATAAGTTGACAACTGAAGTACCCCAAATGGGCGGGACTTACGGGGAGGGGAAGCGCGTTTCTTCCTAGGGATAACTCACCAGTTATCCACATGTTTTGCGGGCGTGGAGTATAATATGAATCATCAGGTTTCAAACAGACCAGCCGTCATTGTGACCATGACACCACGTGAGGTCCTTCATATCAACACCCGAGGACGAGTTACTTCACCACGTGAACACCACACCACCCGGTGACCCCATGACCACGTGAGGTCCTTCATATCAACACCCGAGGACGAGTTACTACACCACGTGAACACCTCACCACCTGCTGTCTCCATGACCAGTCCAGGCCGGGGCCATCAACTGTAAACTATAATAATTTGTATATTCAATTCATGTTCCTTCTAATTTCAGTCATGAAAGCTTTTGTTAAACGACCCACTCACCCCATGTCTTTGTATGTAATAAGTCATTTTTGTTCAATATACATTTTCAGCCTTCGCGGTGCCGACTTTTTCAATAAACCGTTATTATTGTTATTATTACTCAGTCGAGTGTCCTTACTTGGAGTTGGCGGACGCTCGCCCTACAAGGGGTCACAGCTCAAGATTGAAGAAGCCGCAAGTCCAGAAAACTGTGAGGGCAAACTTTTTCGGAGTGAGAGTTATGAACTCTTGGAGAAATCCACCAGAAAGTGTTGTGACGGCACCGAGTGTGAGCTCTTTCAAGACCAGACTTGACCGACACTGGAGCAGGTTCAGGTACATTCAGGAGCCGGTGCATCCCCAGTACTTACCAACAGTGCGTGACTGAGATGTGACCGATCGCCCAAGCGGCTAACGAGCCGATAAGTGGTGAAGAGGATAAAATAAATAAAAGAACACATGACACTAAAATCCTTTGAGGTGCTTATAGATTTCTATCAAATTCACATCTTGGTCGTTTACAGCATAACCTAGGCAGTTGAAGGCATTTTAATCTCTCTAGGTATGTGAGCTGTTCAAGTACAGACACTAGTTTGGTAGCCCTAGTGACAGTGACGAGCTAAAACAGGATCACCTCAGTTTGTTTCATCTGATCATTTAACACCCTATTGCTAACTGGGGGGGTAAAATTAGGTTGGGCTAAATTGTTGAGGAGGATAAAAGAAAAGGAAAAGTAATCCGAGACGTGACCGATCGCCCAAGCGGCTAACGAGCTGATCAGTGGTGAAGAGGACAAAAGTAAGTAAAAAAGTGTTACCATGTTTAATTTAGGAGAAATAAGTTGGTGTCTAACCTTCACATAATACTCTTATAGTTTTTGATGTGTAATAAAGCTATTTCACCTTCCAACAAAGTAAAACACTGTTGTACGAGATGAATAGTTTTTTAGTTTAACAAATTTATTGACAAAGCTTGGAGTACAGTTTGCCTATTCTGAGTAATTCAGTCAGGTCTTGACACTGAGGGTGGTATCACTTCTCACTGCCACGCAGGACAGAGGTTCATACACAAAGAAATACATCATATTCATTAATATATATATATATATATATATGTATATATTTATATATATTTATATATATATATATATATATATATTTATATATATATTGTAATTACACGGCCTTGGGAACTTCGTGTTTTCTTCTTTCCTTGTAGTTATCAGCATATATATATATATATATATATATATATATATATATATATATATATATATATATATATATATATATATATACATATATATACATATATATATATATATATATATATATATATATATATATATATATATATATATATATATATATATATATATGCCTCTGAAAGATGTCTTGAATAAAGACGAAAGCTAAGGTACTCCGTTGTTTCCATTTTCCCGTGTGATTTTATCATATATATATATATATATATATATATATATATATATATATATATATATATATATATATATATATATATATATATACTCGTAGAGATCAGATTCACGTGGGTAATGTCACTGTTCCCTGCCATGCAGGACAGGTTCGTACACAAAGAAATACATCATATTCATAAGCAGTAGATATTGGTCAGAGTCGTGCGGGTGATGTAACTGTTCGCTGCCATGCAAGACAGTGGTTCATATACATTGGACGTCATATTCTAATTGAAGACTAATCAGTGTGGGCTAGCAAATTTGGGATAAACAGCAAGAATGTCCTCAAGCTTCCCCGATTCAATGGAGTAATTACAAAGTTCATGATACAATAAGCCAGGTGGCCTGAAGTCTTTGACAGTGTCACATTCAATAATATAGTGTTCAAGTGTATGCTTTAAAGGTTTATCACAAAGTTTACATTCTGAGTGTTCCGGTATGGGTACAGCGTTACTAACTTGTCAGATGTGTCTGTACCTTTGCCTAAAAACTTTCTTCGTGGACGCAGCTGTTTTCACAACGACCACCTTGTTCGATATCATGTATAACCCACAAATCTGTATACACATGTGTATTAAGATGCAACTATATAATGATTACCTTTTACTAAATCTATTGAAATTATGATATGCATTGAACATTTACTTTTATAACATCTATCTAATGTGAAAAAAAGGTCCAGTAACGCTACCTAACTATTATTTTTATTATTATATGAATCAGAAGCCAAAGTCATCCGAGAACTCAAGGTTACGGAGACAGTTGAGGAGGGCTTGTGGCAGACGGTACCGTCGTTTGGTGATTCAGTCACGTCAGTGTTGTTCTCACAGCAACCGAGGACGTACAGTAGGTGGTGATTATTAAGTGTTGCGTACGCTACTACTCACAGACAAGGTAATATATCCTTTAAAATATCAATGCCCAAGGTATAAAATTATTGCAATTATATATTACGTTATTTTATGACCAACGCGTACATTACTCAGACAAGGTAATGTATCTTAATTAAAATGTCAATGCCAAAGATATAAACAGAATTGTAATTATTACCTTATTCTATGACCAACTACCTACAGTAGACCAGGGCCGGATTAAGCTTAATAGGGGCCTGAGGCACAGATCAACTTGGGGTCCCCTACCCTCAAGGTATATATAAATAACAAGAACAAAATATACCCAAATTTATCAACGATTTCATCAATATTAAGCTTCTGCAAAATAACACGTTTAATGTTCATAAGAGACAGACAATTGAGACGTTGCTAGGACATCGTTGAACGAAGTTCATGTTTTATACTCTTCAACTTCGAAAATGTTTGGATTTGGGGGCCCCTTAGAGTCGGGGGGCCTGAGGCCAGTGCCTCAAGTGCCTCATGGTTAATCCGGCACTAGACCGTGTAACTCCTGTATGTATAAGATAATCTGTGATTTTGATGCTGGTTTTGGAAGTTTAGCTTACATCTAACGAGCCTAGCTTATACTACAGATAGGCAAGAGGAGACTTAATTGAGGTGTATAAGCATCTCAAAGGGCACTACTCAGTCGAGTGCCCTTACCTGGAGCTGGCGGACACTCTTCCCACAAGGGTTCACAGCTCAAGGTTGAAGAAGCCTCGATCTCAGAAAACTGTGAGGGGTAACTTTTTCGGAGTGAGTTGTGAAGTCTTGGAACAATCTGTCAGAGTGTGTTGTGACGGCACCGAGTGTGAGCTCTTTCAAGACCAGACTTGACCAGCACTGGAGCAAGTTCAGATAAATTCAGGAGCCAGTGCATGCCCCGTACTGGCCAACAACGTGACCGATCGCCCAAGCAGCTAACGAGCCGATCAGTGGCGGAGAGGATAAAAGTAAACGTATATGAGATGGTAACTTGGAATTGTGAATTTCTTTATGTACTATGAACGTGATAAAAGATTATGAGACAAAAGGTCAAGCTTGCTTAACCTGAATATACTGTATAATAAAACCCCACCACGTGCCTGAATTACAACTAACTTACCGAGAACAAGTGAGAGTGGTCTAGTGACTGGTAGAAGGTTTTTCACACAGACTGGAGGTAATTAGTGATGGAGGGTGTTAGCTGTGGGACTATACATTCCGGGACTTAGAAACCTTCCATATCAGGATAGGTTAAAGAAACTAAACTTGCATTCCCTAGAAAGACGAAGAGTGCGGGAAGATATGATAGAAGTATTTAAGTGGGTGAAAGGAATCAATAAAGGTGATATAGATAAAGTTCTTATAATATCCGAGCAGGATAGGACTCGGAACAACGGATTTAAGTTGGATAAGTTTAGGTTTAGGAGGGAGATAGGAAGGAACTGGTTCACAAATAGGGTGGTTGACGAGTGGAACAAGCTTAGCAACTTTGTAGTAAGTGCTGGAAAGTTTCAAAAGGAGGCTGGATAGATTCATGGATGATAGAGAGTGGTAGTAACTCTCTACAGGAGCTGCCATGCACAGGCCAACCGGCCTATTGCAGACTCCTTATGTTCTTATACATAGTGCAGTAATCCTGGAGCAGATACTAACACCAGAACGCGTTCAATTTCGTTCACTTTTCTACAGATAGATGTTCTTTGGACGATAGTAAGTGATAAAAACGCGACAATGCACAGACTAATAGAACCTGACCTAACCAAGCAAAGAAACCTACATAACCTTACCTAACATCCTAGCCGGCTGGACTTCCAGCCAAATTAAACAGAATTTACTTATTTTATATGTGGTACCAATAAAAGCAACTTTTTTGAAGTGTTATGGTGTAATTTTACGTTTTTTTGTGGACGTGAGAGTACGTTAGGACCGATGTTGCCCGTGAACAGCCAACGACAACAGCAGATTTTTCGAAGGAATATTACGATAAAAAAAATAATTTCTTCTAGTACAAAACACGTAGAGACATTATATTAGTGTCATATGATCAGTTTATTATCGTGTTTTAACTCGCAATTTCCCTCATCCATCATACCCTGTCCACTACAAGTGATTTATGATCGTAAATAGAAAAAAATATATATAATTAAAATAAATTTTTTTTTATCGTTTTAATGACTTACTTTATACCACCCAAATAACAACTGAGGAAAATGTAACAAAATCGAACAACTCCTGGTGTTAGCCACTGTTACACACTCTTGGCAAGTACTGGACATGTATACTGGCTCCAGAATGTATCTGGACTTGCACCAATTACAAGTTCACAATACTCTCTGGCACATTGTTCCAAGAGTTTACAATTCTCACTCCGATGAAGTTTGCCTTCACACTTTTCTGGACTAGTAGTGGTTTCTTCAGCCTTGAGATGCGGGGCTGCGGGCGTCCGCCAGCTCCAGCCTCCTGGTATGCACACTTGACTGAGATACTTATGAACTTCAATAAGGTCACCGCTTGCCCGTCTATAGTATAATACACAGTATTATATTCATATTGCAGTTTCATTTGTTGTAAAGAAAAGTGGGTTTTGTGTTGGATGGATATACTGTACGAGCAACTACTTCCTTAACGAGCGACTGACTATGTTTGCTTTCCTTAGGGGAGAAAGGGTGTCGTCCCAGCATTAGGGAGAGCCAGGCCAATGTTGACTGTACTAGTTACGGATGATTAGAGTGGTTTGGTTCCCAGTCTCAATAGTTTCATATTACGGTACATTCCTATAGTTTATGGTAACGATAAAACGGCTGGCCTGAAGATTAGCCACTAGTTTATTTCACCAAAAGATTAACCACCGTAGCCTAATCTAACCTAATGCCCAGGTAGCGTTAGGGTGTTTAAGAATCAGGTGAATTATGTTCGGGTTAATCTACGGGTGATTTTGAAAAATTTCTGTGCTCTATAGCAAGTAATATAACGGAAGATGGTAACTACTGGACTGGGCAGCTATCAAGACGGAGGCCATTTTCAACACCAGTGAAGCTAAGACCACAAGTGTAACAATCGTAATTTTTCTCGAAAGGTTGACTGTTGTAAATGTGGGGTTTTGCGAACATATTGTTAAAAATGTCGAGAATAACGAGTTGTGACGCTTTGATAATGGAGATGCAAATGAGTTGAGGCTTTCTGCTACGTGCGTGGTGAAAGTTAAGAGTTGTTCACGTCGCTAAACACGTCCCCGCCTCTTGTCAACCACATCAGCCACAATTTTCTACTAGCCACTCCTACACCGCTTCCCATATACAGTATGTTGGTACCGTTACACACACACATATACCCTGGTCTCATTCCCGTTTTCCTTAGATAACCTGCCCGTAGGTGTGTAACGGTACCCAACAAATATGGTAAGCGGCGTAGGAACAGCTAGTTGGAGTGCGGATTGCTTCTACGCGTACGTAACCAAGCTCATGCTACCTGGGGGTATACCTGTAGGTTAAGTTAGGTTCGCGTTATGGTGGTTAATAATTTTCAGATTAAACAAGGGAACGGGGGCTAATATTCGGGAAATCCACTTATTTTAACCACGAAGAACCTACATACTCTTCCTACCTATGAACCTTGTAATCTAGATTTGTTTCCGACGGTAAATAATTAAAATTTTATTTAATTAACAATCTACTGTTACAGAAGATTAGCCATGACAACCTTAGCCTCAGAGACACAACGGCAACAATTAGGCTTTTAAAGGAATGCCAACACGGTTTTATGCCGGGAAGATCCTGCTTTACACATTTACTCAAGGTACTAGATGTTTGGACTCAAATTCTTGAACAATGCGGAAATATCGACAATATATACCCAGATTTTGCCAAGGCTTTTGACAGCGTACCCCATGAAAGGCTGAGAATCAAACTGGGAGGGTACGGGATTCGGGGAAGTGTCCTAGCGTGGATCGGAGAATTTGTGCATGATAGCAGTGTGTGGTGATTAATAGTCATGTGTTATCGTGACTAGCGGGATACCACAGAGCAGCAGTGTATTGGGCCCATTGTTGTTTGTTTCATTAATGACATGCCAGAAGCTATACACTCCTTCATACAAATTTTTGCGGACGATGTCAAGTTATTTAGGGAAATTAAGAACCAAGCAGACTGTGAAGAGCTGCAGAAAGATCTCTACGAGCTTCAAGAATGGTCGAGGAAATGGCTGCTAGGATTCAATGTCACGAAGTGCAAAAGGATGCACCTGGGTCGCATCAATAGTAAGGAGGCGTATCACATGTCCCAACAGGACGAAGAGACTGCATTAATTGAGACCAAATGTGAAAAGGATCTGGGTGTGAATGTCGACAATGAACTTAAGTTCTCGGGCAATTGTGAGAAGGTGATGAATCAGGCAACGAAACTAGGTGGTCTTATAAGAAGGTCGTTTAGATATCTGGATGGTCCGTCGCTTGTCACGATCTTCAAGAGTGAGTTGCTTCTCTGTCTGGAGTACTGTCACCCCAATCTGGTCCCCGAGGTATGCTAGATACTGTCAATTGATTGTAAATGTCCAAAGGAGGGCCAACAGACTGGTGCCTGCTCTATTGAACCTCAGTTACCCGGAGAGATTGGAGTGCTTGCAACTACCTAGCTTATACTACAGTCGGGCGAGGGGCGACCTAATCCAAGTGTATAAACATCTCAGGGGGCACTACTCGGTCGAATGTACATACCTGGAGCTGGGGGACGTCCGCCCCACAAGGGGTCACAGCTCAAGGTTGAAAAAGCCACAAGTCCAGAAAACTGTGAGGGCAATTTTTTTTCGGAGTGAGAAATTGTGAAGTCTTGGAACAACCTGCCAGAGAGCGTTGTGACGGCACCGAGTGTGAGTTCATTCAAGGCCAGACTTGACCAACACTGAAGCAGGTTTCGATATATTCAGGAGAAAGTGCATGCCCGGTATCTGCCAACAGTGGTAACAGAGACGTGACCGACCGCCCAAGCGGCTAACGAGCCGACAGGTGGCGAACAGGATAATAGTAAGCAATAACAATAGTTAGACCTTCAAGTAACGTACGACTCTAGAAAGTGGAGGTATGTGACTGTGGGTGCTAATGGTGATTGATGTAACGCTTTAAATGTCTCCTGCTATCTCATACTCGCGGCCACAATACTGGTGGCTTGGACGGTGTACTGTATATACATATAAATATCCCAGTACATGGTATATGGCAATGTCCCGTCCGGTATATGGTAAATAACACTATCCCTGTATGTAGTCAATAACACTATCCCCATAGGCAGTAAATAACAATATCCCGGTAGGTACTGTACTGGTGAATTGGAGGTGTAGACAATATCAAGTGTCCCGGTATAATTCGATTCATTAAAAGGTGTACAGTAAATATTTAGTCTCTGTACGAGGCAATGAACAACAAAGTGTACCTTTATAAAAATTTCCCGGTAAGTACAGTTGACAAAGTGTACTGTACATTAATTGACAATCTGCCGGTACGTGGTTACAATATGTGCACATTCTAAACAATGCCTTGACAATCTGCCGGTACGTGGTTACAATATGTGCACATTCTAAACAATGCCCTGCACCCTGCCGGTACGTGGTTACAATATGTGCACATTCTAAACAATGCCTTGACAATCTGCCGGTACGTGGTTACAATATGTGCACATTCTAAACAATGCCTTGACAATCTGCCGGTACCACCAACCTGCCGGTACGTGGTTACAATATGTGCACATTCTAAACAATGCCCCTCCACTCGGTACGATACTGCTGGTTAGTACATTCGGTTTAGGTTTTTAGTTAATTTAAAGAGAAAATCTCGGTAAAGTATTTTGTGTGTGTGTGTGTGTGTGTGCACGTATTAGCGTTTTAGTGTACGACATGCGTGCTAGTGTGTGTGTGTGTGTATACGTGTATATATTTTAGTGTGTATACAAGAAAGTACAATTGTGTTCCTAAAAATAGAAAATTGAAAGCATAACATACCAGCTAATACTGTACATACTGATAAAAACAATAACAGAGATAAGACAAATCACCCCGAATGCCTACAGTGAGCTGACAAGAGGTGAAAGTTAAACGTTGAATTAAAATGACGGAAGTTTCTCCTTTACCGCGACAAACACAGAAAACTACTCCCACAATTTATAGTTTTCTAGTGAACAGACTGTAAATATGTTAAAAGGACGTTAGTTGGTGAAGTTCGGACATTATTTCTAACAAAGACGACTTACACAAGTATACCTGTGTAATTTCCTTTCTCCGTACAATTTATAGACAGATAGGTAAGAGATCACGAAATAATAGGCAATTTACGCATGCTACTAAAATATCATTGTAGCTAAATTAGAGTACATTATAGGACTTGTTCATTATCTTCAAAATCTGGCCTTATAGGTGCGGGAAGAAGTGAAATCAGCAAAGAAAGTAATGTATTGTCCCGAACATAGCGTCTCCGACTTGTGAAACATGATCAGTCATGGCGGCTCGCTGTATCATGCAGTTCTTTTAAAACGGGGAAAAACAACAACAGCATTACAATACATAATTTATCCTAAAAAAATAAAGAAAGAACGATATTGTTGGGTAGGTTAAGTTAGGTCCTGTTTCCTTGAGAAGCATTGCACGAGACGTTGCCAGTTTAATTTCTCGAGCGTTATTGGAACGTAACTTCGCTTCGGAAGAAACCAATGAACTTTTCTCTGATTTCTCTTCTCACGGCACCGGCCAGATACGCCCGAATTTGAAGAAAATAAATTTTATCTTTTAAAAAATGGCTCTCCAAAACGTGCACTGTGTGTAAAATATAACCTTTATTTTATTGATTAATGTAAAAGTTAAGAAAAATAAATGAAACAAATTGAGGCATCAGTAGGTTATGTTCTTCCACTGCTGCAACACAGCTGATCATTACTGTTATTATACTGTATATAATGGAGAAAGTAGAGAGGAACACAGCAGTGGGTGTGGTATTACATTGTACAGTAAATTGAAGAGTGGCACAACCTTCTTCATTTCCTGCGTGTAATGACCGGAAACGAGAATAATGATTGTTATACGCACGTAAAAATGTCAATACAGTATTGATGGTTGTAGAGAAGGATGGGATTTTGTAGGAAATACTGTAGATGTAATATCTTAAATATTAATAAATCGGATCACCTGAAGTTTAGATCCGGGTTATTTCACCTGATGACCAAATACCAAGTGTAGTCCTCGTACAGTACACTGGTCTCCTGTTGTCTTGTATTCATGGAAAATAGGTATCTGCGGACGGAACAATTTACTTTTGACAGGTTGATTCGCCTAGCAATGAAATTGAGGTCAAAACAAACATGGTGTACATGAGCAAAAACTTGTAATATGTGATAGAAACATTATTTTACTTTTTTGTTCTCGAGCGCCATGACTGTTTTGACAGCTATTTTTCAATTATTGTTTTGCGAATCAGCCAATCAAACACTTGGTAGATGACAGCAAAGGACCAGACGGTGGCCCAAGCGCTGCGACTACAACACGCATTTTTTATGCATTGAATCACCTAAGAAATTAGCATAATTTATATTATTTTTTAGTTATGTATTAAAAATCAGTCTTTGGGAATTATATCAGTTTGGCCTTTCGGTTTTAATGCCTTAGACAAATACTTCAGCGTCGAAAGTGTTATGTGCAGATCACTACACAAGACAAAGCTGAGAATATTTAAGAAAATATTATCTACCTTCACTTTTCTCCTATCTAACTGGCGTTAAATGAAGGTATTTAGTTCAGGTAGTGTCTCAGTGTAATATACAGTATGTGTTGGTAGGTTTCTCCTCGTGTAAGTGCTACAGCTGACAAGCGACATGTGATTGTTACAGTCTAACAGTGAATGCGTGGGAAACGGGATAGATGTCAAACATGTTACCGTTCTCACACGAAGAAAATTTTAACGTTCATATCATTTTATTACACATTTTAGCTAGATAACGCACAATTTGTATCTCAATCTGTTCATTATCCACATTAACTTCCATTCGTTCAAACGTTTCATTGGATTATTTACAGAGTAGACGCCAGAAGATTAATCACCCTTCCCAACCCACCGTAAACTATTGTAACCCCCCTTTAGGTAGTGTTAGGGTGGTTAATTTTAGGTGAAATAAGCTTGGGTTGTCTAATCTTAATGTGATTACATTATCTCTTGATGTGATGTTGATGACGGTAGCAGTATTACTCTGAGTGAGCCCCCTGTATGTACGGAGTGTTTGTGAATCCAGATATATGTACGTGTCCGTGTAGTCAGGTGTCTGTAGTTAGGTAGGTGTACGTGGTGTCTGTGCAGTCAGGTGTATGTGGTGTCTGTGAAACCAATTACAGACAATGCGGCTGGTGGACGAGCTGCTGTGTACACGAGAACACTGACCTCCAGAGCAGTGACAAAAATTCTCAAACCTAAATGAACTTCCGGCATTCTTTTCCGTAATCACCACTGGAACTCCTCACCATTATAAATTAATTCAGTATGGAGTAAGTCTTTAAATTTTGGGGTTCATTGAATGGCTGTTGCTTCTAACCACATTAATCTTTTATGGGTATCTAATGCTTACGGTCTTAAATTACACATCATTAATTAGGCCAGTGCAATTTTTTGTGTAGACTTTTTTTTTGCTCACGATGTTCTCTGGGATGTTCGTGGTTCCTTGACGCTGGAATGAGCTCTCTCATATATATATATATATATATATATATATATATATATATATATATATATATATATATATATATATATATATATATATATATATATATATGCAAAGTATATCACTGTAGGTGCGCGTGATCCAGGTATATGCTGATAACCACAAGGAAAAAGAAAACACGAAGTTCCCAAGCGCTTTCGTGTAATTCACATCTTCAGGGGTGAGTACAGACTAAGGAGAAGTACATAAGGTATATATATATATATATATATATATATATATATATATATATATATATATATATATATATATATCTTGAAAAATCCGTTGTTTCCATCTTCCCGTGATTTTATCAATTTTATTTTATCCACGTTTTCATTTACATGAATATATATATATATATATATATATATATATATATATATATATATATATATATATATATATATATATATATATATATACACACACACAGAGGAGGGTGAGATCAAGTCCACAATGGTCAGGTATTAGGTAATGACCCTACTAATCTTCAAAAAGCACCGCAGCAGTCGGTAGTCAGGTCAGAGGGTAAGAAGACCCAACCTTCTCACCTGGTTACAAATCTTAATTACGAAATTATCCAGTTTGTACATGCCATTACTCAAATTCATGTTGACGGATTCAGTATGTTTAATGATAATGGATTCTATAATGTTCCTACTGTCAATTGAATTACAAGATGTCGGAAAACCAGCTTTTTGGAGTGAGACAGATTGTATGAGTATGGAAACACAGAAGGCAGAGGATTCCACAGTTTGGCTGTGTGAGGAAAGAAGGATGTACTATAACGGGTTATTCTAGTGTGACAGACATCCACAGAGAAATGGTGGGCACCGCGGGCAAGACGAGTGTTACGAGCCCTCTGCTTTGCCGGCGGTACACAGGATGCCAAATCTACCGAACCTGTAAGAGAGGGAGAGTGAAGCAACATTGCGGCGAAGAGAAAGGGAAGAAAGATTATCAACTAAAGGAGAAGAGTTAATAAGACGAAATGCCTTTGATTCCACTATCTAACAGTTGGACAGAAGAGCCACCCCAGATATGAGAGCAGTACTCCAAGTCTGTGTGGGTAGAAATCACGGAAGGAAGAGAAAAACTAATTATGGGAGTGATTTACAGCCGCCCCCCCCCCAAGTCTTGGCAAAGAAGCAGCTCAGCCCATATGGCAGGAAATGAGTAGGGCAGCAAAATATAACAACCTATGCATTATGGGGGATTTCAACTTCAGAAATATTGACTGGGACAACATTGTAGGTGACTACGAATCTAAAGACTTCCTAGACGCAGTACAGGACAATTTTTTGAAACAACTAATTACAGAACCTACTAGAAGTGACAATATATTAGACCTAGTATTAACAAATAAAGAAAATATCAGATATCACAGTAGGGGAAGAACTAGGTAACAGTGATCACAGAGAAATCAGGTTCACCCTAAATTGGAAAACGAAAAACAATGACAATATGGTCAGAGTCCCAAACTTTCGGGTGGCGGATTATCAGGGGTTAAGAAGGTACCTAGGTGAGGTCACCTGGGAACAGTCACGTCAGTCCCCAGTAGGAAGGGGTGAGGTCATAGATGACAACAATTGATCATGACTATAATATATTCACTAGTATACTACATAAAGCACAAGAACAAAAT
Organism: Homarus americanus; assembly: GCF_018991925.1. Lineage (NCBI taxonomy): Eukaryota > Metazoa > Arthropoda > Malacostraca > Decapoda > Nephropidae > Homarus > Homarus americanus. The sequence goes on from NW_024751497.1 coordinate 55,536, forward strand.
ACACCATACAGAAAAATTAGGTCAAATAAGAATGAGCCAAGGTGGATGACCAGAAAACTTAAACATGACATAGGAATAAAGAAAGGAATATACAAGAAATTAAAGGGAGGGGAGGAGCAGCTCAGAAAAAGGTATAATGAACTATCTAGGAATGTTAAGAAAAATGTGAGGAAAGCAAAAAGAGACTATGAAATCAAAATAGCAAGAGAATCCAAGGCGAATCCCAAGGGATTTTTCCAGGTATATAGGACAAAGGTCAAGGACAAAGTTGGGCCTTTAAAGTCAGGGAGGGGAGAAGTGATAAATGGCAGTGAAAAAATAAGCAAAGCATTGAACAGCTACTTCTTATCAGTTTTCACAGAAGAAATTTGCGATGAAATTCCAGAGGTGGAACTGATATTTAAGGGAAAGGAAGAAGAGAAATTAAAGAATATCACTATCAGAAAAGAGGATGTTCTTAAGATAAATAAACTAAAGAAAACAGACTTGTGGAAACAGGCAAATGTAGTACCCATATTCAAAAAGGGAGACAGAGCATCAGCGTCAAATTACCGGCCGATCAGTTTGACGTCAGTAGTGGGGAAATTTCTTGAATCAATTATAGCAGATAGCATCCGATCGCATCTAGAGAAAAGCAAATTAATCTACGACTCTCAACATGGGCTTACAAAGGGAAAATCTTGTCTAACAAATCTGCTAACGTTTTTTAGGAAAGTCTTCGAGGTAGTAGATAATGACGAAAATTACGATGTTATTTACTTAGACTTTAGCAAAGCATTTGACAGAGTACCGCATCAGAGGCTTCTGAGAAAAATTAAGGCTCATGGTATGGAGGGGAAAGTTTTAAATTGGAAAAATCATGGCTCACGGATAGAACGCAGAGGGTCAGCGTAGATGGTGTTAAATCTGAGTGGGGCCGTGTAACCAGTGGGGTTCCCCAGGGGTCAGTACTAGGCCCACTCTTGTTCATAATCTACATAAACGATCTAGATACTGGGATCAGCAGTGACATAAGCAAGTTTGCGGATGACACCAAAATAGGGCGGCAAATTAATTCAGGGCAGGATGCAAATGCATTATAGGAGGATCTAAATAAACTGCAGAGGTGGTCTGTAAAATGGCAAATGAAATTCAACACCAGCAAGTGCAGCTTACTTAATATTGGAAGAACAAATACTTATAATGTATACAGCCTTAACAACATCAACCTAGAGAAGTCGACTTGTGAAAGAGACCTAGGGGTACTTGTAAGCCCGGACCTACGGCCTAGAAAACATTGCGTTCATGTTTGAAATAAGGCGAAAGCAAGTATTATTGGAGTTTTTATATCTAGAAGTGTAAGTAACAAGAGTGCAGAAACCTTGTGCAGCACCTGTCTTGCGCTAGTCAGGCCGCACCTCGATTATGCGGTTCAGTTCTGGTGCCCCTATTATAGAATGGATATAAATTCACTAGAGTCGGTGCTTCGAAGAATGACAAAAATGATTCTGGGACTTAGAAACCTTCCATATCAGGATAGGTTACAGAAACTTAACTTGCATTCCCTAGAAAGACGAAGGGTGCGGGGAGATATGATAGAAGTATTTAAGTGGGTGAAAGGAATCAATAAAGGGGATATAGATAAAGTTCTTATAATATCCGAGCAGGATAGGACTCGGAGCAACGGATTCAAGTTGGATAAGTTTAGGTTTAGGAGGGAGATATGAAGAAACTGGTTCACAAATAGGGTGGTGGACGAGTGGAACAAGCTTAGCAACTTTGTAGTAAGTGCGGGAACTCTGGAAAGTTTTAAAAGGAGGCTAGATAGATTTATGGATGATAGAGAGTGGTAGTAACTCGACAGGAGCTGCCATGCACAGGCCAACCGGCCTATTGCAGACTCCTTATTTTCTTATGTTAGGACCAATGAATCCCTTATATACTTGGAGCACTGCTCAGGAGTGAAGTAGCTATGGCATCTGTACAGCATTCTCAGCTTTCGGAAGGCAGCTTTAGCAATGTTGAGGATGTGTGGCTTCCATGACATATTAGATGAGAGTAATTGGGAATAGTCATTAGATAAATTCCGATTCAGAAGGATATAGGCAAACATGGTTTGGTAATAGAGTTGTGGATATGTGGAATAGGCTGCAGGTGCTATAGTAGGATCGGGGACGCTAGGGGGCTTCAAGACAGGGATTGGATAGGCACATGGAAGTGCTGGGATGGGTGTGAAAAGGGATCTGCCTGTATGGGCCAGTCGGCCTCCTGCACATTATCCACTTTCTTATGTTCTTATGTATTTTTAAGAAAATATATATATAAAGGGGATTTAAACGTAGTGGCATAACGTAATTAAATTTAAATATTCTAAATTTAGTTAATTATTTCAAAGGTCATTAATTAATACTAGTTTCTCGAATTTTTCAATTGTGTACCCAGATCCATAAACTGCATGGTATGTACTATAGTGCGTTTTTTCTCAGCTGAGAAAACACACACTTAACAGAACATCTCCACTTAATTCTTAAACCTCACAGACGCGGGAAAAATATCATGAGCTTTCACTATTTTTTGTTGTTGTAATTATGAAGATATGAAACCAGTATTATGTTTTCATTCGGATATTGTACACCATCATAAGTGTGATAACTGGTGACTATACTTCTCTTATCACCATCACTGTTTTTATGATCATTTTCCACACTTGCTTAAGTTGTCATTACGTAAATTTGAAACAAGCTGTAACGGCTTGATGCCCTTGTTATTTTTAACTAACTTTTAAAGAGTGAAAACTTGGCCTATTATCCAGGACTTCCAACTTCCAAACGTTCTTTTAGCTCTCAAGGCAGTCAGTCACTACGGAGTCTACTCGCCGAAGTAAACAACGCCGCCCCACACATAACTGTTTATATTCATCTAATAACTAGTTTCTACCGTTTACGACAGCTATTTATGGTATCAATGGTACCAAGTGACTATATTCTAACACTCATAAAAACTGTGTGAGCATCTGGTAACTATTCTGAAACCAGTTAGTAGATTCCTCTAAAAATGGTCTTGTTACAGCGCTCGTATAATTACAGGTATTCGGTACAATGATACAAGTTACGAAGTCAAAGGCGTTCATCATATCCACTAAGTTATGAAGTTTAATTTAGAGAAATAATGAAATGGTACATGTAGTAATAATTGAACGTTAAAGACCTAGAATATGCCTAACCTAAATCACCACATACTGTATAGTACAGTGCAGGTATATAAAAAGTGATAAACAGTAAGCCGACACTAGGAAGAATAGCTTAAAGGCGGCGTCACACTTGCATTTATATTGTCAACTTTCAGTATTGTCGACTTTTTTCATGAATCGTCGGCGGTCGTCAGCTTTGTCAAACGGTACACACCGTCTGTACTGATGACTCGTACGACAACTTACCGGAGTCAACTCAAGATCTATATTATTGATACTAAAAAGTTATAAAAATAAAATAAAAATTATTTAAAATATATAGCTAAAATTATTATGAAGTAGTTATTACTCTTCTTCCCAAGATTACTCATTATTATGTTTAATTTCGTGATTTTTAAGAGGTAAGAAAATGTTATTTGTTTCCATTTTGACCACGGGGAATAATAATATGACGGAGGCAACAGAAAAAATAATTTCTCAAGTATGGACACGCCTCCGAGGAGTTCTTGGTGGACTAGATAAGGCAGCGCCGCTGTCTCTGGGATCACCAGGACTCTTCATACACCAAAAAAGGCGTAGAATTGCTGCTCTTTCTTCGTCAGTTGGATCCATCTTGTTTGTTGAACTTGACAGTTGTCAAACGAGGGAAAATGGCGAGTTGGTTCTAAACGCTTGTGTGACGGTGCCCAACAAAAGGTTTAACGATTTTCTAAAAGTTGACAAAAAATCGACGGAAGAATGACAGTGTGACGCCGCCTTAACACAGCCAGGTGAGCAGATGGTGCGTTCCGCGATATTAACATACTCTCACCTCTTATCTTTAGCCCTTTGCTGCTACAGGTTATGTAGAAAGCAGACACGCTCTTATTCGTGGCGGACCTCCCCTAACAAGTCCAGTGAACTCTCTCTTTAGGACCTTGGTTTTTACCGTTCTTCTGTGGTAATAAGGACATCATTGACACATTTGAAGTTGTCGGAGATTTATCGCTAAAGTAATAATTAGAAAAGTGAATAATGAATAACACGATAAAAATAGTAATAATACAATAACAACAATAATGAAACTAGAAAATAAGAGATTATTACTTTACTGTTGCTTGATCGTCTTCGCCATTGTCATTATGTTTACTGGAAATTAGAAACTCGCTAAAATTACCACTCTTATTACTGGACACTAGAAACCATAGTTAAAGTAAAATAAATAACTCTCCCATTCTTGCTTCAGTTTCTCACTATATTCAGTTGAAGCGCTTGCCACTGCTGCTGCGTTCTTGTAATTGGGTGTGGTTAGGTAAACGTTCCTGCCGGGGAGACATCTGCGTGGTGCAGCCAAGGGTGCAACACTCTGCCTCCTGGTGGTGGTGCGATGGTGTCGACGGTAATAAGCTTCACCGTGAATTTAACACGTCTTGGTGCTGTGTGTAGGGTGTCCACATCTTCATTTATGGATCACTTTCTGGTGTGGCAGGAGCTTGTTATTTGCACTTGCTTGTGGAACTGTCCAGAGTAGGAGAATAGTAGTAACATTATCGTAATGCATACATAGGCATTCTTAGTAATGATAATATACGACTAATAATAACTGCTACTACTACTATGAATACTTTATTTTTTAATAACATGGCCTCCAGCCTCCCCTTATAGCCATACCTTCGCCGCCATTTTATTACCTTAAAATTAAATATTCTAATACATAAGTAGCTATCCTAGCTGTGTTGAGTTAGTTGAGCCGCAGATCTATGCGGCATTCAGTGACTGTTGCCTCATAGTCAATATCTGCAACTGTTGTCGGCTTTGGGGCCGATGCTCTCGTTCCCCTAAGGCAGAGCAAAGCCGACCTAAGGAGAGAGAAGGACAGTCGACAACTCATTCAGGCTGTAACATAACTTCTGGGCTGCTGCTTCTGTTCGGATAGCACCTCCACGAGTCTGGCGTAGAAGCATCTTGCACTTGGTCCCATCCCACCAGAGGTTGTGAACACAAGAGGAGTGAAGCTGCCTTGATCAACGTTCTGAATTCTCTCCCCGTATTCCCTTATTTTGTCTTTCTCGTTCCTCCTGTATGCAGCATCGGGAGCTAAGTTACGGTGACATGCGGCCATGGGATCGAAAATCCTGATGTCGAAGAAGGCTCTGTCCCCGCGTCCAGAATCCTCGAGCACTGACGTCAACACGGGCTTCATTGGATGTGTTTGAAGTCCTATGTTGGAAATTATCACGGTCCAATGGAAGGAAGGTCGGTTCTACCCTGACATCACAGCAGATTTCCTTCAACATATTTGCTGTGAGATCCCTTACTTCGTCATGCCTCATACATATGAAGCCCCCTTTCTTGCACACCATGGTGTGATCGACGTCATAGGAAGAGCCACACACGCATTGGGAAGGCAAACCTTCTATTGGCCTACTGCACCTTTGAGCATTGGCATCCGTAATTTCTTGTTTATTGAGACTGAAACCATTTGCCCTTATCGGTAATGTAGTTAACCAGTTTGAGGCGCCCACCTCCTGCGCTATAGCTACCTTTTTTTTCCTTCAAATTCTCTGGTACTTGCAGCAACAGTTGCTGCAACTTATTACTTTGGCCGTGCTGTCGTTCTGGACCTTCGAATCTTGTTTACTTCACTGGCATCCACCTCCCCTGTTGCGTTCTGAGCTATTATGTGGTCCGTGAGGGCTGCCGTGAGCTTAACTGAGTTTTGATGTTCGGTGGCAGCAATCTCCTCTGGATTGGTCAATCCCATTCCTCCCAGTCTCGGTGGTAGTGCAAGGAGTGATCTTTCTTCTGGGGTTAAGTGAGGGTGTTTTACTACTTCTACTACAACTACTACTACTACTACTACTACTACTACTAATAATAATAATAATAATAATAATAATAAATAATATTTTTGGTTTTAATATCTGAAGAAAATTGTTTATACCATTTTATTTCAGAAGCAATAATTCCTAAAATTAATTGCAGCTTGGGCTGTTGGCACGGTCATCAATTACAGATCATTGTCTCTTTCTTCCCTGTGCTTTAAGATAATAGGAAAGATGTGTGTATTGTAGTTAAATAACGTAAATATAGCAAAGATATGCATTTTACATTATAAGAAGTTAACAGTATAAAGTGATAAGGAGGTGCTGATGTTACCATAAACATTACAGAGAATGGTGAGCCAGATTGTCATGGTGGTGGGCCTGGTGTTCTGCCTCGCGTCAACACAGGCACAAGTCTTCTTCAGAGGGAGATGCCCCAAAACACCTATCATTAAAGACTTTGACTGGCACCGGGTGAGTATTAGGCATGGTTGTACTGTCTAAAGTTTTTTTTTCTTTGACGAGACTAACCTAAATGACCTTTAAATGTTTTTTGTTTTAGGTAGGACAGAGTAGGGTCATTAGGTTTGGTTGATTCGCTCTGTCTGTCACCAATAGTGCTCAGAGACTACTTACAGATTTTCATTTGTCTGTAAATTTTAAGATGAAGTGTAGAAACAGGCTATATATAAAATACATGATGATATACTGTAAAAAAATAAATTAAAATTTTACACGGAGGAAAAAGGTTTATCGTTTTGTATATCTAAATTAAATGAAATGATTGTCATATATTCCGTCCTTAATAGAAACACACCGTCTAAATGACAATTTTTAATAAAACGTTCTGATTGTAGTAAAGTGTATGATAGTTCATACACTGATAATTTAATGAGAAAAAAAATTAATAATGATTACTGTAAAGTTGAATAACAGAGTATATTTAGATTTTTATGAAGCACATTAATATTTATTTTTACCTCACGAGCAGTACCTGGGCAGATGGTTCGAACAGGAGCGATATTTCGTGGCCTACCAGACAGTTGGTCGCTGCTGGAGTGGTACTTACATCAAGAACAAACACACTGGCAAGATTTCAGTCAGACTCGACTTTTGGGACGTAGTGTAAGTAGATGTTTACGTTCTAATGCGTGTAATTTGAAACAATTGTCTTCTAGAATGAGAACCTGTGAACGGTGCTTACAAACAACACATATATCCGTATAAGTTATTTACTGGATAAGATAGGACGCAGTGAACAATACATGATAACCTTGATAGTCAAAACATTTAAATGATAATAAAAAATCAAAGAGGCGTTAAGACGGAATAATTTTTTTCTGTTGTAGAAATTATACTTAAGTTCATCAAAATGCAGGAAGATGGCGCCACCTTTGAACCTCTTGAGTGATATCCATAAAAATGAATGACTTATCATATAAATAATATCCTAACATTAATTCGACTCTCAGGTTCAACAAGCCAAAAGTAATCACAGTGAACGTGATCCGGAAGAAACCGTACGAGCAACCTAACCGCCTCACGTACACCATCCCCAACGTACCAGTCTTCGAGGACAACTATGAGGTCCTTGCCACCGACTATGACAACTGGACCCTCGAATACGCCTGTGTGGAGAAGCCGCCTTTTGGACACACCCGTAAGTATTGCTGCTGACGATGAATGAGATATATTTTGGTTTACGTGAAGCTTAGTCCACCCAGCTTACTTTACCTTAAGATTAACTATACCTCAAGCTAACCTAAACCTCGCTCTCATGGTATATTGGATGATTACTTGGGCCAGATACAAGTACTGTACTCACCTTACTAATCTACTGTCACCTAACAAACTTTAATTTATCCTAACTTTACCTTAACCTTGACAAAATTTAACCCAATTTTACCTCAATTAACATTAACTCCAACAAACCTAACCTAACTAACACTCACCCACCACAGGGATAGCGTGGATCTTAACCAGGAAGCCTCATCCCTCCTACAGCGTCATCAACCAAGCTAAGGAAACCCTCACTTACTTGGGCATCGACGTGTCCTACCTGAAGAAGCAAGACACCTCCTGCTACCAATCCTATAAAGGTTGACAGTGTTAACCATGACCCCGTGGCCTTTGATGACCTAGAATAGAAATCGCTGGCACAATATTTCCAAGGGTCAGTTCCAGGAATCATAGCATAAAGTTTATTTGTTTTGCTCCAAAGACACGATATGAATGGTATATTTACACACATACACAGAGCTGGTACACACACACACACAGAGCTGGCACACCAAATTGCATTAAGATCCATACCATTGTTGACAGTGAAGAGATTGATTCACTCTGGTTGACATACAATACCTTCTCCTTATATTTATATATGAACATTAATATTTATTTTCTTTGTTTTTATTCGCTATTGGGGGATTTATTTATATTCTTAATCTAGAGTTTAAATTATTTATGCTATATATGTTGTTGTTGTTACTTTTGTTGCATTATCGTCATGGACAATAGAGTGGTTGTAACTCTCGACAGGAGCTGGCATGCATAGGCTAACCGGCCTATTGCAGACTCCTTATTTTCTTATGTCGTCATCATCATCATTATTGTGATTACTCTCTTGAGTAAATCTGTATATTTTGTAATGTTTACTTTCATTTATATTCACATCTTGGTTAAGGTAATGCACCACCTTTACTGTTTTTATAGTTAAATAACTAAAAAAATTACTCAGCCAATTACAGGGTGAGGAACAGTTTTATGAAGGGTTAATGTCTTCTGATTACAGTATCTGTATTGTGGGGTGCTGAATAGTAACTTGAAAATTAGACACTCCAGCTGATTTCCTTAATGAAACACCCAAACGTTAACTTAACCTAATCTATCACCCCCTTCTATAGGTAGCGATTTGGTGCATAATGATCAGATGAAATAAGCGGTGTTTATGATTCTTTGGACACAGCAATATTTAGCATCTACTTGTGGGTCATGTATGTGAGTGTGATTTGTTTATAGCGGATGTCACTGGTGTTGATTATAAGCCATGTCAAACGAACTGGGAAAACCTCTATACCACTAAGAAAATCTGAGTGAACAGATGGTCACATCCCAACCTCTTCTACCAGATGTTGTATTGCTAGGTGTCTAGGTAATTTTATCCATATCTGTTGTACACTTTTAGAAATTTAATAATGGGGTACTGTTACTCCGCCTGGTCCCCGAGATATCCTAGAGATTGTCAGTTGATTGAAAATGTTCAAAGCAGGGCCTGTACTACGGCATCTCGGGTATCCAGAGAAAATAGAATACGTGCAATTGCCTAGCTTATACTATATTACCATAGGCGAGCAAGGGGTGACTTAACAGACAACTCGGACATTACCCAGTTGAGCCGACGCCCGCCCCACTAGGGGTTGCATATTAAAGTTGAAGAAGCCACAAATTCAGAAAATTGTCAGATAAAATTTTTGGAGTGAAAGTTGTGAACTCTTGGAACAATCCGTCAGAGCGTTGTGACAGCACCGAGTGTGAGCTCATTCAAGGCCAGACTTGACAAACACTGGAGCAGGTAACTTTGAAGATAATATGAGAAAATACTCATTCGACTTGACAAATCACTCGTCGTCCACCCCTAAACTACAGCTAACAACCATGAGCTTCATCTTATTGTCCTCCCGAGTTCATTTTTATGTCCTCTGTCCAGCATTTCCAGTATTTGAAAGAGCTATATATTGCATTCCGTTCGTTGATGGTCAAAGTGAAGAAGCTTCGTATGCGAGTTACCTTTTATCTCATAGTATTAGAGAGAATTGATCAGGGGAACTTAATTTGTTGAAATCCATTATATGGAAGTCTACCCGTTTATATACTGTTTAACATTTTCTTTCACTATCAGAGAATTTGTGAGGGGTAACCTCCGTAATACTCAAATTCACTTTATTTTACACTAGACTCAGAGGCAAGGGTGGATCCAGGGGGGCGGGTTATGGGGGGCCGGACCCCGTTTTCATCAGAAAATTCCAATACTCTTTTATGGAGTATTGTACTCAGGCATTTTTTGAAGAGTAAAAAGTAATTACTATTGACCTCAGAATATCTCCAAATATCATCTGCACATGGCTTCAAAATGCCCAGGATATTGGTCAGATTAAAAAAAGAAAGAAAAACATATATGGGGCTTACAGCGCCCCCCCCCCGAAAAATAAATAAATAAAACCAACTGGGTGGGCTCGCTGTGCTTACCATATTCCCCCACCCAAATCTTCTTGGACACCCTCTTTTGATAATCCTGGATCCGGCCCGGACAAAACCACCTGTCTTTTTACTTTACTTTAATCCTCTTCACAACTGATCAGTACGTTAGCCACTTGGGCGATCGGTCGCGTTTCTGTTGGCAAGTACTGGGCATGCACTCTTGAATGTTTCTGAAACTGCTCCAGTGCTGACCAAGTCTGGTCTTGAAAGAGCTCACACTCGGTGCCGTTACAACACTCTCTGGCAGGTTGTTCCAAGAGTTCACAACTCTCACTCCGAAAAAGTTCGCCCTCACAGTTTTCTGGACTTGCGGCTTCTTCATCCTTGAGCTGTGACCCCTTGTGGGGCGAGCGTCCGCCAGCTCCATGTATGGGCATTCGACTGAGTAGTGCCGTTCGAGATATTATACACCTCATTTACAGTAGGTCCCCCTTGCCCTTTTGTAGTACAAGCTAGGTAATTGCAGGCTCTCTAATCTCTCTGGGTAGATGAGGTGCCGAAATGCTGGCACCAGTCTGGTGGCTTACTAGCCGGTCATTTTATCAGTCCGTTCTGTTATGCACTGTTGCCGAGTTTAGGGTAAGTAAGAACTCTTGAATATATGTAGAACAGTCACAACCTGATCAAAGAATGTAAAAAAAAGTTAACTCGTGCAGTTTTGTACGACGGCTTCCTTAATTTCAGGCTCTGACAGAGCCGCCTTTGCTTTTCATAAATAGCTCTACAGTACGTCTCCAGTACGTGTGTGTATGAAATAGTGATTAGCATCTTTCATAACATTTATGAAACAGACAAGCAACATGGGTTCTATTAACTCCTATTCGCTGGTACACGTGGCAATTTGATTTTTGTTCTTTCATGAGGTGTCCACTGTTAAATGCCTTAGCAAAGTCACGGGAATTATTGTTAATGTTACCATCACGTTCAAAGATCTGTGACCATACACCTAGTACCTCCAGTAGCTGTGTCAGACAGGAGCGTTTGGGCACATATTCGTGATGGAAATCCTTCACAAGGTTGTTCCTTTGTAGATGATCCTTCTTGGTGTCGTGTATAATGTTCCCCAACACTTTATTTACTGTACAGTTTACAGTAGACTCACTGGCCTGTATCTATTGTGTTAGAGAGTTGTAACTTTCAAAAGATATATTTCCTACTTGTAAATTTTCTGGTTGAATAAAAGTTCCAGTTCCATTAATCAGTGACATTTATTTCCACACCCAAAAGAATGAATATCAGCTCTTACGTGTTGTCAATATCTCAGTTATGTCTCCGTCGCCGTCAATGTTTACCTTTTCGTTTATCCACCCGTTTTTCACGTAGGCGGCGGCGCACACCTTACAAACATTCTCCAGTTCTATTTTGTTTTACAGGTGATTCTATTTTACTCATACTTTATATCCACAGGAACTGACTGCTATTTACACTTTTATTATTGGGTTTTAAGATGCTGGTGTTTTTGTTTACCAGTGATTATAAATTTTCATGTTATTACTTCAGTGTTCTGTGAGGACTTCATATACTAGTGAGTTGAGGAGGTCTTCGTCACACCAAGGAGAGAAGTGACACCTCCGAGCTCATTCTGCTTGCGTCTCCTTTATCACAACCTCCCTGGCTTTATACCGAAAGTAGGTCGAATAATAGTTCAGAGGTGGGGCTGATCCATTATAGCTGGAATAGTTGGCAGCTAACTGAAGGTGCTTTGGAGTGGGTGGGGGAGGAGGGTAACAGAGGGGAGCACAAATGTTCACAGACGGTGGAGGGAGGCGGGCATGAGTCAGTTAATTTACTCACCATTACCGGTTACACGGCGGCCGGACACAGTGTTGACCGTGTAAATGTTTGCACGTACAATTTTCCTAGAATCCTGGAGGCATCAATACCCTCGTTACCAGAGTGCGGACGAACCTCAAAGCTATACTTCCGGGTTGACTGAAGCGTGGTGCTAATTGAGGATTTATAAGGTTTTATATTTATAATCCAGTAGCCATAAACCCAGACTGAGGCAGCTGGGGAGGTCAGACAGACGTTAGCCATTATACGTGCTCTTGAGTTTTTTGTGGTTACTCCAACACCACACTGACTGTGCTAGCCTTAATTAAATCATCCTCATTCTCTACCTTTCGACCCTCTTCAGAGGAAGGTAAGTGGGGAGTGACAGGTCGAGTACGGTAACACAGGGGCGGATTCAGGAATATCAAAAGGGGGGTCCAAGAAGTTGTGGGTGGGGGAACTTGGCGAGCACAGCTATTTTTTTTTGGGGGGGGGCGCTGTTAGCCCCCCCCCAGGACATTATTTAAAATCTGACCAATATCATGGGCACTTTGAGACCTTTTTGAAGCCAAGTGCACTTGATGTTAGGATATAATTATTCTGAAGTCGATAGTAATTACTTTTTACCACACAAAAACGTCTGAATACAATACTGCATTAAAGAAAAAGAATTGTAATTTTCTGATGAAAAGGGAGGTCCGGACCCCAAGGACTCCCCTGGATCCGCCCTTGTAACAGTGAAGTTTGTCCCCGCTTGACGACTTCTGTTTAACTCTCCAGTGTCGGTGACCAATATGAGGCAGCGCTACGATTTTCTCTTTTCTCAAATTCTTTTGCGACTTAATTTATACCTTTCTGCTAACGTTGCTCTTGTTGACAGACTTAAGGTGAGCCATATAAGTGTTATTGGGAACAGTTACACTAGTAAACAGATGAGCATTTGCCCCTGGTCAGTGGAAAATAATTATGTGAAGTTTTTCCTCACTCTGCGATAAGGTCCGCGACTCTCGGTTGTGTACTGCATATTGTTGCTTAACGACGATTGTTTTACCAAGTCTGTACTCTTTATCAATCCTCTCATTCCTGAAAGCGTCGCGTTGATAAAATATTCTAGATATTTTACCCCTAAAGCAGAGGAGGTACAATTTATTTATTTTTTTAATTCGTGAACAAAAGTGACGAAAAAATTATTTCCTGTAAATGTTTCAAGTCTTATACTGTAGAATATCTCTATTTCCCCAACACACTCATGTATGCTAAGACATCTGGCTGTCCTATATATCATCTTCCTTGCACAGTCCATCATATTACGACGTTAAGCCGGAAAGATTATGTTAATTGGGTCTGGCAGATTGCTGGAACATAATTTTTTTCCTAGGCGCATTGAAGTGTTCGTCTACTATTAACATTGAGATTAATTTAGCAGTTGATTAATACACCGCTTTTTTTTTATTCCATGATGTATATTAATTAGGTGAAATATTCTTCTCTCAGAATAATACCTACACTAATTAACGTAATCTCTTCAACCTTTTATATAAATGTATTGTAATTATGTGGCTGATGATGATACATTACTACAATTAATTACTAGAATAACACAAATGTATGGAACAAAGATACAATACATATTCTCGTTGATAAAGTCTGAGGCAATTATAGAGATGTGTATAATTAGGTTGATTTGGTCACTCCCCCCCCCCTCACAGCACCTCTCTCCACCCTCCCACCTAATTTTTGGTCTTTGTTTTCTCGCCAACTTTCCCAACAAAATTGAAAATCTCACACCTGGTTTAGGTTTGGGGTTAAAAAATATCCGGACCGGGTTTTTCTAATAAAGCTTTCCAAATTGAGTTGATATGCGGCTACCCTGTGTAAGAATTTTTTACGTATTTGCCCCGTGAGTGGGGGGGGGGCTAGTTTATTGGGCACCCCCTTACATCCTGTGCAAGATAAAGCGCAAAAGCGTCCAACTGGGAAGCATGCGTAGTTCATGCTTGCCTTCATGACTCATACATAACGGGCGTAAAAGCCTGAAGGGTCATGGGTTTTATCAGCAAGTTACATAAGGTGACAATGAGTGTGTGGGGGGGGGGGGGAATTCCCGGTACAATTCATCTGTTTATGGCAAAGCGTGGCAGGTCCCTAATAATGTGCCAGGCCTGTCTCTAGGAGGAGGGATATCTCGTCAGGGAGGGAAGAGGTGTTGGTAACGGCTGGGGACCTGTAGGAGGAGGTCATAGGGCAAGCGAGGGTGTAGTGACGGAGGGTGTGAGAGTCGGGTTGGCCACAAAGTTTTCAAATACTGCGGCCAGGCTCAGGGTTGCCAATGTACTCCCACAGGTACCTGTACCCTAGGCTTAGTCTCATGCACACAATCTGTTGGGATCGGGTCAGAGATTGATACTCTTTGTAGTGGCGGTTGTCACCGATTACAGCGTCATAATGGCGTAGTGTGAAGCTACCCCGTTGTTTCAGGGATGTCCAATGTTCGTCAAATGTTTCTCGTTGTGTGGCGTGTATGCGAGATTTGAGATGATTTAGGGAGAGGGCGAGGGTGGCTTCAATGTCCTCTTCTTGTGTAGTTTCTTTGGCAAGTCGATCAACAGTGTCACAGGAAGTTATTCCTATATGTGACGGGATCCAAATACACTTGGCACGGATGTCATAGGTTTGCTCTAGTTCGGCAACGGCGGCTTGGGTGTGTTGGCGGCAGGGGAGGAGGGAAATTTGAGCCTCGCTAGCCAAAAGTGCTGTCACTGATCATAAGGAGGTTCCTGCGTTCAGTGCAGGTATAAGTCGCCCCATCATGAATGCCCGCGAGTGTCAGTGGAGGAGGCCCAATCATGGACCCTGATTTTCCTGCGGGCCTGGCGCTCAGGGATCCACACAGTTGCCCCAGTGCCGCCCAGTGTGGTAACAGACCCATCACAGTAGACAAGGTTAGGAGGGTGGGAGGTCGTAAGAGAGGAGGCGATATCATTAATCTGTTCAAGACAGTTTGAGTATATACCGCAGTTGTGTGGATTTACGACCAGGGAAGGTGTGGACGACAACGTCAACACTCGGGGAAGTTCACGGCGGTAGTGGCGGATGAGTGTACTCGGGAGGGAGAGAGGTCGAGGGGGTGTAGAGGTGATAACGCAGGATGTCAGCAGCAGTGTGGACGGGCCAGAGTTGAGAGTGGGAGGGAAGGGTAATGAGGACGGGCCGGCTAAAGAGGGTGTTCAGATGTGAGTGCAGTGAGAGCGACAGAGAAGTCAGTTGCTCACTACAAAGAACTTTAACACCACGGATGGCATTGAGAGCAGTAATTCGATCGCAGACGGGGAGCAGGATCAGTTACCGCTGCATGGCTTCTATTCTGGTGGCCATAGGGCAGCCGAGGAACATAAGAATGGAGGAAATTGCAGCGGGCCTATTGGCTCATACTGGGCAGTCCCATTTACACCCAACCACTATTGCTCATATATCCATCCAACCTATGTTTGAAGCTATCCAGCGTATTCGAGTTAATGATGACATTTGGTAACTTGTTCCACTCATCCACGACTCTATTTCCAAACAAATGTGTACCGATTTCGCGCCTAAATCTAAATTTGTCAAATTTTAAACCATTGTTACGAGTTCGCTCCTGGTTGGATAGTTTGAGACCTTGGTATGTCCCCTTTGTTCAGACCAAACTTCCATTTATACACCTCTATCATATCGCCCCTCACTCTACGTCTCTCGAGGGAGTGCAAATTAAGAAGCTTTAACGGTTTAACCTGACTGTACTCAAGGTTCCTAATGCCCGGGATTAGTCTTGTCATTCTCCTCTGAATTCTTTCCAAGGATTCTATATCAATTCTGTAATACGGTGACCAGAATTGAACTGCGTAATCCAAGTGAGGTCTCACAAGCGCAAGATATAGTTTTAAGACGACTTCGCTAGTCTTGTAACTAACACTCCTTTGTATGAACCCAAGTACTCTATTAGCCTTGTTTCCCAGCAAATACACATTGCTTACTTGGCTTAAGATTCCTACTTATCATTACTCCTAAATCTCTCTCGCAGTCGGATTTCTCAATAACATCGTTCATCTGGTATCTGGTTTCCGTTTACATCTCCTATACTGAGTACTTGACATTTGTCCACATTGAATTTCATCTGCCATTTTTCAGACCATTCGAAAAATTTGTTTAGATCTTCCAGTAGTTTTGCGGAGTCCTCGTCAGATTTAATTACACGCCCTATTTTAGTGTCATCAGCAAATTTAGTTATGTTGCTGTCTACGCAGATATCTATGTCGTTTATGTATGTAATAAATAATAATGGTCCAAGTATTGAGCCTTGGGGAACTCCACTAGTGACGTTACTCCAATGGGATTTAGTGCTGTTAATGCTCACTCGCTGTTTCCTGTCCTGTAACCACGCCCTAATCCATTTTAGAATATCTCCTTTACTGCCATGAGCCTCCACTTTCTTAGTTTTTCGTGGGGGACTCTGTCGAAGGCTTTGCTAAAGTCGAGATATACCACATCATAATTGTGCCCCTCGTCCACTGATTCGAAAACAGATGAAAAGAATGTTATTAGATTAGTTAGACATGAACGCCTGCTTGTGAAGCCATGTTGGGAATTATTGATCAACTTGTGCTTCTCCAGGTGGTTTCGAATAATTTGAAATGATTGCTTCCAGTAATTTGACTACAATTGATGTTAGACTGATTGGTCGGTAGTTAGAGGATAGTGATCTATCTCCCTTCTTAAAAATCGGTATTACGTTCGCTATCCTCCAGGATTCTGGTACTACTCCCGTCTTTAAGGACATGTTAAACAACTTTGCTAAGGGCATACTAAGCTCTCCCTTACATCCCTTTAATACTCTGGCAAATATCTCATCGGGACCTGGCGACTTAATAGGCTTTAGTTTGTCTATTTGCTTACTAACATCGTTACTAGTCACTACTATCTCGCTTAATTTATTTTCTTCACTAAGTATTGATATTTCTTGTAATACCTGCTCTCATTGTACCATCAAAATCGTGTTATCGGAAATTATCATGTAAATAGGTAAGAAATTACCATTGCAATAAATATATTTGCAAACTAGACAATCCTGACAGCTTTGTCCTTTTGTTCAACCTTAATACTGTACAACCCATGTTGTACTGCTTCCCCTTTATATATATATATATATATATATATATATATATATATATATATATATATATATATATATATACACAGTATATATATTTTTTTTCAATTCCACTAACTTATGTATAATACTTATAATATAAACGTAAAAAAATAAATATTGAAGTGATAACCGTGGTAATATTCTGAGATGTGATGACCACCATGTTATGTGTACTGTTCCAGATGATACTAGGTTACATAATACTTCCTTGAGATAAATGTTCAGTACACATCAGGTGCCTACAGGAGCCACCACCTCCGATGAATTGAATTTGAATTGAAACCATTTAATTAGCCAGAAAAACAGATACAGAGTGAAAAATAATAACAATATTAACATGGCTGAGCCAGTTGAGAACCTGGCTCAGCCATGTTAATACTGTTATTATTTTTCACTATCTGTTTTTCTGGCTAATTAAATGGTTTCAATTCAGTGGAGGTGGTGGCTCTGGTAGTGGCACGCACGGATAGAACAAGGTACCTGTAGGTGTGTACTTGTTCAATGTCCTGTTCTTGCAGTCAGCGGTGTCTGATGCCGGAAGTGTGAGCTGAACTTGGTTTTTTGTGTGTGTAGATATTAAATCTAAATTATTAAAATATAATATAAAAATATATATTATAATTAGCTAAGCTAGCCCCGTATGCTTAAAATAGCGGTACCCAAGAATAAGTGATCACCTAAACTTTAAAAAGGTACTTAGCTATTATTTTAGGGGCTGCTATGAGTTGAAGAGAGTCTTGGAAGAACTGAGAAGCTAGAATATCTCTGTGTTGCCGGCTGTCTGCTAGATTTTAGAGGGTTGTGTCTGCCTTCCATGAAGTGTGAAACGAGAATGGCTCTTCTACCAATCTACCGCTTTGAACAATTGCCTGACCCAATCGCGCAGTGATACATAAACAAGAACTAAATATTCATTCCTATTTTTCTTTATAATGCTATTTCTTAATAGAAATACATATTTACATTTTTAGTTAACTACTGCCGCCGATATCGTGTAAATTAAACGATATTAATGTGATCAATAAAGAAAGAAATACCGCACTACTTCCCGTGAAGTAATCCGTCTTGCGGGTGCCAAATAGTGTTTTACTACTAATTTTGCACACCGCGTAATCATTTCTCTTACCTAACTAGTCAATTAAATCGTTAATGAATTAGCAAAGTATTTACATATACCACATTGGATTGTTATTCAGTCCGATTACACACAAGACCACTACTACGGTGCTTCAAGGACCTGGAGGATAAAGGTGGAAATTAATTCCCACTGTGTGAGATGACTAATCCGAGTGTTTGACAGGTCCGGGCGAATGTGGAGAGTATGGGTTGTTCATGTTGCACTGTAGTAATTTAGAGAAGATCGTCAGCGTAATTTATGATGTGTACGTCTAGGGCGCGCTCAGCAAAGATTTCGTTGAGGTGGCAGATGGAGTTCATGAGAACATTAAAAAGTGTAGGGCAGAGGACACCGCCCTGAGGCGTGCCAAGATCAAGGTCCCTGATCTTAGAGTAGTGGCCCTGAAAACGGACACGGGCCTGTCGAAGGGAGAGGTAGTCAGCAATCCACGTGAGGAGTTTGCCCTTCACATCCACGTGCGTAAGGCTCTCAAGGATCACTTCACTGTTGGCTTTATCAAGAGCACCCTTGAAGTCGACGAAAAGGGAGGTTTTGGCTGAGGTGTTCGCCATGTAGTGAGCATTGCAGTGAGCAGTACTCTTCCCAGGCCGAAACCCATAGAGGTCAGGGTGCAGATGGGCTTCAATTTTTCAGTGGAGGCGGTGGCGTATCATGCGTTCCATCATCTTTGAGAAGCAGGAGATGAGGGAGATTGGACCATATTCGTCTTGTCTGGCTGGTTTAGGGACTGGGATGGTGGTGGCAGTCTTCCATTAATGGGGCAGCTGTCCCGTCCTTGTCCTTGTTTTGGGGATTACTGGCCACTTCGCCTTTTGGCTATTTCGGCCGAGGCTGTCCCGTATCATAGGAGAAGTTAGATAGACAGAGGAGGGGATCACCAGGGGTGGCAACAAGGGCATTTACCACATTATATGTGACGCCGTCATACCGCGCTTAACAGCATTTAATAGTCCACACCGTGTGAAAGGCACGTCAGTGTCTGCAGGTAGGTCTTGGTACTCAGAGATGCGCTGTCGGCGTTGTGGTTGCAGTGCGAGGGTGAGGTCTCGTACAGCGGGTGGTAGCGCGTCGATGGAGGCGGCCTCCTGCCACGTCTGGGAGAGCGTCTCAATTCGGACAGCTGGTCTGGGGTGGAGCGCGGGTCTAGCGTTGGTGCCCCGGGCACGGTTAATAGTGCGCCATATATCACCTATAGATGTACACTGGTCAAAAGAAGAAGCGAAATCAAACCACTGCTTCTCTCGTGCGAGAGTGATGGCTCTTTATTTGTGTGCATCAGGAAGCGTTGAGCGTCAGGGAAGCTGGGAGATTTCTTCCACTGGTCAACTGCTAGTTGGTAACATATTGGTGAGACAACCTGAACCTAACATGACCTAATCTAATATAACCTTACCTAACCCAATCTAATTTGACCTGACCTAACATAATATAACCTAACCTGTCCTGACACTACCTGACCTAATATGACCTAATCTAATCTAGCCTAAACTGACTTGACCTGACCTAATTTAACCATAATGTAAAATAAAGAATCATTTGGCCAAGAAAAAGCGAGTGAAGGAGGAAGGTGGTGAGTGATGGGGTAGAGAGAGAGAGAGATGTAGCCTCGTCTTTTTCATTCTGTATTTTGTTGTCTCCTTCTTTCTCTCATTCCCTTTGTTTTCCTCGTCTCCCCCAGTCTTTCTCATTCTGTCGCTTATTTTCTTGTCTCTGTCTCACAATCTCTGTTCTTTGTCTCTTTCTCTCTCCTCCTCTCTTTGTCTTCCCTACCTCGGTTCTGTCTCCCACAAAGAGAGTGTAAGTATCCAACTGCCTGCCTCACCTCACCTTACACCTCACCTCACCTGTAATTACCACCTCCAGAACAAAGACTCAAGCAACAGATGAGAGAAATTAGTATCCTCAACAATTTCTTTATTTACATTCACACGGGATAAATTTTGTTGTTGAAAATAATTAATGTAATCTTTTGCTTTACATCATTATACGTGTCGATTAACCATTGATAGAAGAACTAGAGTATACAAACATGAATGATTAATTGTCAACATTTAAGGTCTGATAATTTAAAGGGAATGTATTTTTAGGTAGCATAATTTAAGATCGAATGAGCATGGATACATAACTTTAATGTATTTTCTTAATGTATGTATCGGAGGGTGGGGGAGAGAAGGACCCCATGAAGTTGCCAGTTAGGAATCTCGAGGACGCCATTCTGTGTGTCTTATGAGCTGTACATTACATACATACATTACCAAGCCTAAACTAACGTAACTTACCCCTTTACAGAGGGCATGGGTAACCTTTCCTCAGTCATGGGCTGTATTACGATTTAGGTATTTTTCTACGGGCCAACCCACCAAAATGTAAATCGTACTTAACCCAGAAGTAATGTTAATAACACGGACAGTGAAACAGTTTATCGTCACGTCCACTTGACGATATTTTCAGTTTACAATCACAGTCTTTTTCTACTTATGAAACAAATCCATCATAATAATTTTTTAAGCAATATGTTAATGTTTCTTGGGATTTAACATTATTTTAATTACATTATTTCAATGCTAATTACTCGCCAGCTATGGATTTCCGAGGTGCGATTTAGTCGTTTGTGTGTTAATTTGGATTTATCCAACCTGAGTTAATTCCTAAGTGACCCACTGCCACGTAGTAGCAGTATTAAATAGAATTTCTCAATCACTCCACTGGCCGCACAGACACATGGTCCGGGCCGCGGGTTGCCCATGCCTGCCTTAAAGGGAGTAAGGCAGTAAATAGAATAAATTAAATATTGCAAGTGACGATTACAATATTACTCGATTTTTCCTCCCTTTCAATAAACTGCGTTAAGTCGAAGCTTCCATTGTATTTTGTAATTGACTGTAACACCACATAAAATAACAGCTGTAGGAATAACTGATTACAAATAGTTTTCATGTATCTTCAGCATAAAACAATATAACATTCAAGAGCGTTTCATATTCAGGCAATCTTTTATAACTCTCTACCTTTCCAGTGAGGTTTGTGGTGAGTGTGTCTATATAACGCTCGCCTCCTGTCTCAAGCGTCGCTGGTTGCATTCAGTCTACACAGCTGTAAATGCCATTTACTAAATGGGCACCTAATTTGATAGATGGGGAAGGGAAGACGGTCACTGCCTCTTTGTGTAGGATATACTGTATACCGCCCCTAACTGGCATAAGTCACACCTATGGGGCCGACTTCCTGCTTTCCCACTCCTCTCATTCTCTATCCATGTTCTAAGGATAAGAAAACAACACAATAATAATTCATATTCAAATATCCTTTATTCATATAAAAGTACAATTGTAAATGCTAATTATTTTTTACAATTTAAAGACACACTTCTTCACTCTGTACATGTTTGATTAATAATAAAACTGTACGTAAAAAGAAAATTTTCAGTGTTGTGAAGTGACAAGTTGGCGGGTATAAATGAATACGCTCCACGGATGACGGTGGGGAGAGTATAGTCACTGCTTCATCTTACAAATATTTCATTATCATTTAGTTTATTCATTTTTCTCCCACAAAATATTCAATAAAATTTACAATATAACTTACAAGAAATACCTGACTTTATAGGCTTAATTATTTGTGACATAATCCAAATAACGTTTAGTTATTGGACAACAAATTATAGTCCTATATCATTAATTTCTCGTTAAATTACTGTTAAATTTTGCTCAACTGTATCACAAACTGTAGGAATTAAAGACTAAACGACCATTTGAGATTTGCTTTATGGATATATACGTAACCCCTAAGCAGTGACGTAATTTGTTTGCATCCTGGAGCGTCATCAGCGAATACGGATTCAGGCGAATAATAAACACAATGAAATTCTCTATTAAAAACAAGCTAGTTAATTTCAGGTCCCAGAAGCCAAAGAATAAATGAACACCAGATAGTTTAAGAAAGCGAGGAGGAGATAATGGTTAAAAAGAAGGAATTAGCAGAGGGGAAATGTAGAGCATGGTTGAAAAAAAAACATATACCAGGGGAAGGGAGAGAAAGAGTGGAGATTAGGTGTTCTTGGAAGTTTATAATGGACCGTAATATAACGTAAATATTATCTTTTCTCCTAACTGGTGAATAAGAGAACGCATCTAACTAACAGTTTATAGTCTCGGTGTAATATTGGAGCCATTTTCTTTGCCAAGGTTAGTGCTGTAACTTGTGTGAGTCAGCTAGGTGAACTTTTTACATCTCCAGTTAGAAAGAAAATTAGATTTACGAAAAAAGTGAAAATCCTGATCCAGAGTTAGAGAATCGAACCCAGAGATCAGAGAGTATAAATGTAAAGGAAGGGGATCAAGGACTACAAGCTTCTTAGATGGTTATATGGGGCGCCTCGGAGAAGAAAACCGCAAGAAAAAATAGAAAATTCAAATCAAATCCTAAAATTCTAGATATACAAATATTTTATAGGCATATACAATCACACATATTTTGATCCATACAAAATTATGATTTCGGTGATCGTGCTCATCTGAGGGCGTCTCACTA
Organism: Homarus americanus; assembly: GCF_018991925.1. NCBI lineage: Eukaryota > Metazoa > Arthropoda > Malacostraca > Decapoda > Nephropidae > Homarus > Homarus americanus. The sequence continues at coordinate 78,392 of NW_024751497.1, forward strand.
TGTACTACACTGAGTAATATACAGTGTATATTATACACCATGTGGTACACTTTAAACACGAAACTTTGAGTGTTACTGAACCTCGTAATCTTGATGGGCCTTCCGTCATGGGGTCAACTTGTACTGTCAGTAACATGATTCGTTTTTGTCATAACATGTTCTGTTACTGCCTGGGTGGATCGAGTGTAAAAAAAAAATATGTCCAGTTGCAAACAATAGATTTGAAAAGGCAATCACGAAGGTAATACATCATATACGAGACATACCACTGATATATCGTAAAAATCTAACATAAACGCCAAAATTATCAATGTAAACAAATGACATCACTTAAAAACAAAATCACACATGGCTGAAAACATCTAAGACATTAAAAAATAGTGTAAATAAGACATAAGGTCACCATGACAACATCTGTGCTTCATTTACAGCATCACGTGACGTACATATATACTCTCCTTCCCTCCGTTCCGTCTTGCTTAGGGAAGAGAACCGTATGCAAATGCCATCACAACAAAAATACAAGGGGCCCACAAGCACCTTACACCGTGAACTGAATATGAATCTCTCTCTCTGCTCTGCTATACAGTATGGTAACACTATTAAATGCACACACGTGAACACAAGTGGCTTCAATACTTATACAAGGAATTCTCTATGAGTAATTGCTCTCTCACGTATCATTGCTCTTATTTCCTTATTTTGTTGCCTATTATAATATACACCTTCTCCCCAAATACATGCAGGTCGAACTGATATACACGAGTAATAACTAAAATATTTCTCACTGTTGTCAACTATATTTGAGAGTACACTGTTCACTTATAATCACTAGAAATTTTTTTAAAGTTTCGGGTGTCCCATGTTGGTAAGGCCGCAGCGTCCTATAACTTGAAGACTTAAGACTCCATATGGACGCCTTCTACCGCTCCCCTGTGGTTCAGTAATTAGGCTCAGAGGGGCGAGGTTGGTGAACTAATTGTCCGTAATGGGGGAGGGGAGGTCGACGCCTAATTGGGTTGATGGAGAACACGTCAGCAACGACACACTGAAGCTCCTCACAACATGTCTTCCACAACACCCCGACCAGGCAGTGTATACCGGGTAGCGAGGTGCATAGGGGAGGAGGGGTGGGGGGGGTGGGGGAGGGATGAGCTGTCTTATTGATGGTGGGGTGACATGGTGAGGTGAGGTGGTAGTACTGGTGGTGAGGTGAGGGTGTGGTGGGAAGTGAGGTGAGGTGGTGGTGGGAGGTGGGGTGGGTAGAGAGAGGTGAGGGTAGTGGTGAAGTGAGGTAGTAGGTGGGGTGAAGGGTGGTAGTGGTGAAGTGAGGTGAGGTGGGTGGTGTAGTGAGGTGAGGGTAGTGGTGGTGGTGTGTGGTGAGGTGTGGTATGGTGAGGTGAAGGTGGTAGTAGTGAGGTGAGGGTGGTAGTGGCGAGGTGGTAGGTAGGTGGTGGTGTGTGGTGAGGTGAGGTGGTAGTGGTGAAGTGAGGGTGGTAGCATTAATAATGGTAGTAATGGTGGTGGTTGTAGTGCTAGTAACATGGATGACGACGATGGTGATGGTGGTAGTAGTGGGTCGTAAAAGAGATACTGTAATAGTAGTGAGGGGTCGTACCGTGGGGTCGTACTAGGGATGATGTAGTGTGTTGGGTGAGGGATTAAACTATTTAGGTCACAGTGGACGTGGAGGGAGGCGAAGGAGGTTTGAGGAAGAAGGAAGGAAGGGGGAAGGAAGGAAGGAAGGAAGGAAGGAAGGAAGGAAGGAAGGAAGGAAGGAAGGTTGGATTCTATGCTATGAAGACAAAACGTTTGGCTTCTAGTTTTCGTCTCATTGGTTACTGATGCTGTACAGTATGAGGGAACTACTGCCATTGGTACTATTACTTTTGTCTCGTTAAATTGGAAGTTTTATTATTTCTACTTTCATGTTTGGTCGTGGTGGTGGTGGTGGTGGTGGTGGTGGTGGTGGTGGTGGTTGGTGTTGGTTGTTCTGATAGTAGTGGTAGTAGTAGTAGTGGTAGTGGTGGTGATGGAAGTACTTGTGCTGGTAGTGGTGCTAAGAATAGTGGTTATGGTGGTAGTGGTGTGTTATTGGTGGGAGTATAGCGGTGGTGGTGGTGGATATGTTGGTAGTGGTAGTTACGGTGGTGCTGGTAGTGTCAGTAGTCGTAACGTTAGTATTGGAAGTTATGTTACGTTACGACAATTCCTCCTCCACCAACACATAACAGTTACAATAAATTCTAGTATCAAACGACCACTGTTATATATATATATTTTGTTTTTCACTCCTATGCTTCGCTGCCCTGGAAACAAAAGAGCATATTTTGGAATGTCTCTATTTACATTCTGTGCCAACTCTGTATTTGCACGGCTCAACTTTATGTAAAAAATAACAACATCTAAGTTTTGTAAAAATATAAATGATCTTGTAATTTACAGTAATACAGTAACTTGATTTTGTAATTTGAGATAATACAGTAACAATAAGTACAAAAAACGTTGGTTGTCATGGTCAGGTGGGAATGGCTTACATGGGTGATATGATTCATTAATACAGTAGTCTTTTAATTAAGAAACACTGAAACATTAACTTCATTCAATATATTGTTAAATCTCAGGATATTTGTAAAATGATCAAATCAACGTTTTATGGCTAATTTTCCACGCTTGAGTGAGTTCGCCAACCATTTACATAAATTTACATGAATTTGAATCATTGTTAATTCTTTTTATCTCCACGAGTAGAGTTTTAAATTTCCTGAAGTTCAGATTTGATACAGTAAATAGGACTTACGTGTAAACAATTATAATAAAACTTACGTGTTAACAATTATAATAGAACTTACTTGTAAACAATTATAAACTACTTCAAGGAATTAGTTTAAGTTGGCGTTAATAAACAACGAAAACCACAACACTGTAGACTCACTTGGCGTTGATAAACAAACTTAATAATTTAAAAGTTTAAGTTCAGTCTCTTCAACTTACTTCATTCTCATTTGATATTGTGCTTCACGGGACGTTATTACTGAGCTTCAATAACTAAATTCTTTAATCGCTTCACTACGGGACGCCACTTTTAACATGTCATTAGGCTAACGATAGACACGCTTAAAATCAAGAGGTTAAGCGCATATAAAAGCTTGGTATTTAGACTAATCCACCAACATAGAACATATATAAAGGAAAGTTGTTGATGAAGAAAATTATAAGAAATGATAATGTATTAAGCGTCTCTGTATACCTAGAAATTTTACACCTTCGTATAGAAAATATACTTTTAATTCAGGTATATATGGTTCTCAATATTAAAACAGGACATATTTGTCATAGTTTCGTTGTATTATATATTTTCAGGGGGATAAATATACATCATTAAAACGCTAATAATTATAAACGAAGACGAAATTTTGATGTTATTTTCTCTCCATGATTTTGTTAACGTGGTTGGACGCAATGAAGCCAGATTTAGATTTTATCACCTCAAAGAAGTCAGATTTAGCTTCTATCACCACATTGTGAAGCCAGATTTAGATTCTATCACCACAATGAAACCAGATTCAGATTCTATCACCACACAATAAAGCCAGATTTACACCCTATCACCAATGTCCTCAGGAAAACAATAGGTGTTATCATCATGGCTGTAGGTGCCGCTATGCATAAAAGGAAAAGACGAATCCATGAATAAAATATATCTCCCTTTATTTACATGTGGTGGGAACAACAGCTGAAACTACTCTCTCTTGTATCGATGCATCTCAACATTATTTGCCCCGACGTGTGTACTGGGCTGAAATTCCTTGCCATGAATAATATGAAAGACAGGCATTGATTTACACCATCATCTGTCCTTGAATTATCTACACGGTTTTAACGCTTTGAAGATGCTGGTTTAACCCTTTGAGGATGCTGGTTTAACCCTTTGAGGATGCTGGTTTAACCCTTTTGACGCCGACGATGATTTACCCCTGTGAAGATGATGGTTTAACCCTTTCTGGACGATGGTTTAACTTTTTTGAGGACGCTGGTTTAATATACAAATGCATTAAAATCATAAAATATAAAATAAAACTTCCTATTGAATGAAGGGAGAAAAAATAAAACTTGAATGGTTTATACAAAAATTCCGACGATTCGTAAATTATGGTTAGGTATCACCATCACGTCCATTCGTCACTTATCATACACACGTAAGATAAACCAGTGTTAGCTTAGAGGCAATTTACATCAATACACATCTCTTGCTGGCCGCTATGTGACTGTACACGAACATGTAACTATAAATGACAGAATATCAACAATATGTAGTAGTCGGACGGATTCAAACCCCTAGAGTGAACATTTGAATAAACTCTCAATAATAATAATAATAATAATAATTTAACTGGCAATCAATATAGACTCATCTTTCTAAGGATGATGAATTCGGGCTTAACAATGATAATATATTACCATTACGACAACTGTTGATTTAAGTGAGAATGATAACTTATGTTTGATGATTTAACTCCAGAAGGATGCTTCAATACTGTGATTTAGGATTTAATTCCGATAAAAAACTGAATCATGTATTAATTATCATTGTTGTTTTGACGCTTATGATTATTTAACTGCTGGGTGTCTAATTATTGAAACTTATGTTAAAAACCTAATGATTCATGGCTTAAACTTTTAAATGTGAAGAATTATATTTGTTTTAAATATATACATAATGTTTTTACCCCTTGAACAGAGTGGTTTAATTCTTCAATATATTTTAAACATGCTTTAAGGAGTTGTATAATATTCGTTACAAAATTTTTTTTCGAAACTCAATAACAATAAATGCGGTTCATGTTTTGTATATCATCGTGATGAGCTTTTGTTATTGTTACAATGTTCACGTTAAGGTTCAGTCGTTCTCTCTGCCCAAATAAGCATATGAGTAAACGCCATCCCTATATAACTCAGTGTAATGAAGGATGTGTTTCTGCAGGGAAGTTTGGCTGCCAGGAAGTGGAGCGAGATTTATAGTTAAGGCGAACTATAGACTTTCTGACGCAGGGCATTAAGGGGTGAAATACTTGCCATTTGAAATGTTTTTGTTGTGTGCCAGAGAGAATGCAACACAAAGAGGTTTGGTTCCGTCGGTTAGTTCAGTTCATGGATGTTTTCAACCGTTTAATCCTTTCCTGGTTATATTAAACCACTGGTGACAACACTAGTGGACGCCAGCTGTGGATAATTGCAGTATATTTTATTCTCCAACAACGTTCTCGCAGCATCAACGTGTCCAATGACGCCAGGAAAATTTACAACACACATGAAATGAATTCTCATAAATCTTGACGAGATTTTGCAAAATTTAACATCCACTGTTCAGTATATTGTTGGTGAAGAAAATTTCATATGAAAATGTTCAATTTTGTTACTCTCAAAAATTTTATCTTTTTAGAAATTGTTTTGGTATAGTTTATGAATCTGTGTATGTATTGAGATTACATTTTGATGACAGAACAACAGTTGCGGCATACGAGGTCAGAGGTAATGTTTGTCCACCTGTTGGCTATTACAGGAAGGAGTTTAAACAATTGCAGTCACATATATCTGAGCCACAGGCTCAGGTGTGCCTACATACATGATCTCATAACGATATCCGAGTTACCTATAACAATGGTAAGATCTCAGTCAGATATGCATATTAGGAGAAAATCTAAACCGAGCAATGGTTCCTCAGCCGTATACAACTGTGGCATGAACACGTGAGTCAGGTGTATATCATGTGTGAGAGGTTGATGGTAGAGACATCACGTCACACACACTCACAGGGAGGCGTCTGATATTCTCACTGCCCGTGACGTCAAACACTGAATTTACTGCGACTAGACAAACAGTTTACATGATCATTTATTCAAAACCAAATGAGGGATTAGACTTTCTGTGTTTCCATTATTTTTTAGATATAAATCAGTAATGAAGTCCAGAAAAATAACCAGAAAATAGTAATAATGTTGCATATATTTTGAATTTGAATTTTATTTTGATTTTGACCGCCGTCAGCAACAGGTGAAAATTCCAACACATCGCTCAAACTCTCGTCTGCAGGAGACTAATGACTTGCTCTTTTTACCAACATCAAACTTTGCTGGACGCGTCCTGCAGCTTATCGACCAACGAGGAAGGAGTTTTGTTCTCCCAGTCTTCACACACAACACACCCTGACAAAGTCGCTGACGGAGGCAAGTGTTGTAAGATAAACCCCAGAAGGTTTCCAAAGGTTATCAGATAGTACTAGTACAGGACGATCGAGTACCCAAGAGATGTGGTGGTGGTGGTGGTAGCATCAGTTACAGTGATTGCACAAGTATTTACGATGTACTTAAGGATGGTGGTAGCTGCTGGTTAATATTTGGTATTCATTTTACAGAACTGTGGCCACGGTTATTATAGAGATGTTGACAGTTACTTGTGGTGGTTGTAAGTTATGGGAATGTTGGTTCAGTAAAGTACAGTACTTACAATAGCTGCACATCTGAACGTGGCAACCGAGGTAGTTAGTCATACTGATGAGGGAAGAGGTCAGCATATTAGATCATCTCTTGACCTTTCTATTGTGACGTCATCGATCAGGTCAACCCTTCTCTTATTTAACTTAGGGAAGAAAAGTGTTATCATATTAACTTAAACACGACGAGTAAAACTATAAAGCTGCTAAGCTGTAGCAAAAATTAAAAACAAAAATATTATCACAAAAACATTACACTTTGGTTGTTAAATACACGTTGTATTAAAAGCTGAAACGAAACAATTATGGTGAGAGCTTCAACAGGGGCTCAAGATAACTGCTAAATTGGTGGTTCAGTCAGGGGTTCACTGGGTGCTGGGGTTTCACTTGGAAGTTCAAGAAGTGGGTTCCAACTAGGGGTTGAACCTGAGGGTGCAGTGGGGCGATTAAATTCAGTGGTTCAACTGTGGGTTTCTGTTGAAGGTTCAATTGAATGTTTAAGCTGGGGGTTCAACTGGTGGATCAACTTGGGATTCAACAGGATGTCCAAGATGGAGGTTGTTGGGGGGCGGGGCTCATACCGGAGGGTCCTTGGGGGTCTCACAGGTACTGCTGTACTGCTGGTCCAGCACGTCGTCCTTGGCGAATGAGTAGAGGTCCTCCTCCAAGCTCTCGTCACCGTCATCGAACCCGTACCTGCGGGAGTCACACTAATTAGCACCGGAACCAGTTAATATCACTTATCAGCAGGTGCAACAGTGGTAAATTTACTAACTTTTATATAACTAAAGTATAAACGTTCATTCTTTCAGCGATATAAACAACAGGAGAAATTAGGAAATTAGATTTACACAATAATATTCTATCATTGTAATTTGTTGACGCCCAAATATGTTTAAATGATTGCTGTCTGTATGTTAATTTGTTTCCTCAAGACCTAGTGAAGTATTTATAGTTAATATCAACATTTACATCATCTTACTTCAAAATAATGTTTGTATCATATTCTGTTAAACATCAGTACCGGAGACTCAAAAACAAATAATATTGTATTCAGTCAGTATCATGACAAACACACGAAAGAGTTACCAAGCATGAAGTCAAGAAGCTCACCAAAGAAAATTACTCTTCAATATCAAGATGTCTGGATAGTGATTTTTTTTTCTACAATATTATAATCAACTACAACTCTTGATGGGAACGAGAGCCATGTATATACACTATGGCTCATCCCACAGCCTAATATACCTGTAGCTCTGAAGTGCCTTGGGAGGTTAACAGCAAGAGCCTGTTATAATACACTTTCACGCCAAAATTGACAGCTATCCATTTAAGTAAATTTATCGGGAGGAAACCAAAATTGTTACTGATTGATAAATAGATGACAGGGAAGGTGGGATAGATGACAGGGAAGGTGGACAGATGATAGGAAAGATGGATAGATGACAGGGAAGATGGACAGATGACAGGGAAGGTGGACAGATGACAGGAAAGATGGATAGATGACAGGGAAGATTGATAGATGACAGGGAGATGGGCAGATGACAGGGAAGATTGATAGATGACAGGGAAGGTGGGCAGATGACAGGGAAGGTGGATAGATGACAGGGAAGGTGGACAGATGACAGGGAAGGTGGATAGATGACAGGGAAGATGGATAGGCGGTAGGGAAGTAATCAGCAGACAGTGTTACCAACATGACCACTTTTGTTGCTGTAATGTTATTACTGCGCTTCAACAACTAAGGTCTTTAAGCGTGTAACAAAGTTAGTAATTACACTATTATATCAACAATTATGAGAGATAAAACATACGAGGTTTACCATGACCACAGTCGACACTAAAAAATAATTGGTGTTATAACAATTCCTCCCGAGGGAAGAAATGTTTTTACCACCAATAATTCAGGGTTGGTGAGCAGAGACGTTTATTAAGATGTCTCTAAGGATGCTATTAACTAAACGAAGTATTTCAGATGAATAACATAATCAATATCACAGTCCTCCCCCTCCTCACGTTTTCTATGATGACTGACGAGCGTGTCTATATTGCCATCTGCCCGCTAATAAAACCGTCATATTACATCCTGCAGCCCGCGAGAGCCAGCCGACGTATCCAATCAAATTCCATTATGAGAATAAAGGGAAATTCCAAGAGGTTATATCTGATTTTTATTTAGATTATTGACCTTCTTCAGAAAATTTATTCATCGTTTTGTTTATTTTCCATGTAATATATTTTTTTCTTTAGTAATTCATAAGTATAATACTTCACGTACCGTTTAAAATATATACATTAATTGGCCTTGATCCTAACCGTAACCTTACCTCCTTGACATACTTGTGCTCTCAGTATAATAATATGACAAGTATGACACCTTTTAATTCTCTGCCACTATGATTTGACCTCCGGCCATACATCTTACCAACCAACGGCGGCAGGCAGGTCTATTTCCCACACTCACTCACACTTTGTATTTTTAGAGAATGGAATAGTTTGAGTATTAACACTCCGGCCGTAAATCCTACAATATGAAACATTTAAAGGGTAATACTCAACGCCTAAAATTTTTGTCTTGACCTAGAGTATTTAAGGGTAAAACGCTCAATCGGATGTACGAGTATTACCCCATCAGTACAGTACAAGAGTATTACTTACTTCCAGGCGACGGTGAAGCAGGAAAGGAGGGTGGCGATCCCAGCGGCGAGGAGGAAGAGGGCGAGGGGGAGGGGCGGCGTGTGCATAGGATGTGAACCACTCATGGGCTTACTCTGGATCACATGATAGAACACTGATCCTGCCGTTAACATGAGTGTCCCCAGCAGGAAGCTCAGCAGGAGGCAGTAGGCTCGGGTGGTCGGGGCTACTTGAGGCGTGAATAGCCCCTTATAGCGCACCTGCTTACTTGTGCTTCTGCTGTTACTGTTGCCGCCGATGGTGTTGCTGTTATCGCTTGGGGAGGCGCTGTGTTGCTGTGAAGGAGACATCCTGGCGGCCAACACCTGCAACAGTGAAGGAGGAGGTGAGTGACCACAGCATAATCGTAAAATAATAAAGATACGGTAGAATCATGAGTTAGTAACGACAAACAGACAGACAGACAGAGAATTAAATAAAATGTTACATTATGACAAGGTCATCCACTTGATTATATTCTACTATTCTACTCTAAGCAATATATATATTTTTAAAGATTACCAGCTGCAACTAAAAACTGTAATCATTGAGTTTATAAATTAAACTTCAGTCACTAATATATTGTTTTTAATCCTTCCTTTAAATGTGTGTGTGTGTGTGTGTGTGTGTGTGTAATACAAAGAGATCCTCCACATAAGTATTATATTGGAAGCATAATGTGTTGTCTAATGGTAGACCCTGCTGCCATATGGCATCACAAAAATTGTGACTAAGTCCCAGGTTGCTGATCTGACTTTCTGCCTCATTTACACACAATTGCAGGGTCTCAATTGTTTCTCTTACCATTGACAACACAACAGACATATATTGTTTCTCACTCTTGATCTTTTTTTTCATTTTTGTAATTTAATATTATTATTATTATTATTATTATTATTATTATTATTATTATTATTATTATTACATTTTCGCCCCCCAGGCCCCGATGTGGGTCAGTGACCTGTGCCCGGGTGGGCTAATCCCCGTAAAAACAAAACAAAAAGTGAAAGGACAAAATTAGGTTAGTTACAACGGCATCTTACTGAGAGACGCCTTGAGAGCTCTGTGTGAGGCGTATAGGTGAGGGAGTGACGCCCCACCACATTAATACAGCAGAGGAATGCTGCAGTATAGCGTTACAGCATCATGTAATATCCATTAAGATATGCAAATTACAGTGAGCTCTCTTGAGACGTGAGAATTCCATTAGTGAGTTTCTGTCGGCTGTGAGCGGGAGAAATTTCTCTCAAGTGACAGAAGTTTCCGGGGATTAAGTCTTAAGGTGAAGGGATATATCGGCGCTCTGTGTCAGGCCTCATGCCATGTTGGAGTACCTCATGAATCTACAGTAACTTTAAGTTAAACTTGTATATCTCTACGTCTGCCTGGCTACCTACACGTACACACACACACACACACAGAGTATGGTATATTTAACTGAAGTTTTAGCAAATATTATAAAATTATTTTCCTCCTTTCTACGTAACTTTCCTTCCTGAAATCTTCCATCCTTTTTATTTCTCCTTTAAGAAAAAAATTATATTATAGAAAACATTAATACGGTAAATACATAATCTACGAACTCTCTCCTTCTCTCACCTCTCTCTCCCACCCCGTCTCCCCACACTGCCCCCTCTCTCTACCCACCCCACACATCACCTTCATCTCCACACATCACCCCGTCTCTCTCTCCCACACATCACCCCCTCCCCACATTGTCACCTTCACCCCTTCTACCCTCCTCCTCCCCACACACACATCTATCCTGTCTTCTATTCTCCCCACATCATTCTCTGCCCTCTCTATCTCCCACACATTTCGTCTCTCTACCCCCCTCACACCCTGCCCTCTCTTTCATTCCTCCCACACATCACCCTGTCTCTCTACCCCCCCCTCCCCACACATCACCCCGTATGAACCTCACATTCACCAAGGGATCCCATAATTCATCGTCCCCAGACCAGGTGTTAGGTGTCACTTCCCTCAGGTCACCGTTAAGGCTCTCTCAGGTGTGACTCTGAGTCTCATCTCCCTCACACACACTAACTCTCACAGTCATCCCTCCTAACTGGTAATAATGATGATGATTATAATAATAACAATAATAATAATAATAATAATAATAATAATAATAATAATAATGATGATAATAATGATAATAATAGTAATAATAAACAAATAATAACAATAATAATAATAATAATAATAATAATAATAATAATAATATTTATCCCTTAAAATCATCATACAGATTTACAATTGGATAGGCATATATATATATATATATATATATATATATATATATATATATATATATATATATATATATATATATATATATAACCTATGCAGGTATACAGCTCAGCATGAGTATACACACTGCAGGTATACTGTACAACTATATACATAAACCGTGGGAACATACAGTTTCCTACATGCC